>NC_135497.1:242740158-242885158 GCF_052857255.1 Amblyomma americanum
CTGCAGTATTCCGCCCTTCGGGACTTCATGCGTAAACTCAAGTCCAGGGTGCGCTGTTTCAAATTGCTCCAGGATGTCGTGCATGAAGCTTTCCGTCACGCCTCCCTGCGAGAGCAGAGTAAGAAATCATCAACATACCTGAAACATTTAACGACACCGAGTGGCTTCAAGGTTTCAGCGACGGCAGTCGGTCTCCTCTGGCCAGGTACAAGTCACAGAGCACGGGCGCTATGCACTGCCAATACATATCCTTTCTTTCTGGGTGTACACTTCCCTGCCAAACTCGATGAACAGATAAGACAAGTATTTCGCTATGTTAGCCACAAAATTCAAGGTGCTAACACCGCTTTCATTCATAAATTTCACTTCACCATATTAAGCCATTGCTTCTTCCACCACGACAGGTACATGTTTCTGTGGAATATTGTAGAATAAGTGCTTTACATCTATCGACAAGCAAGATACCTTTGGTTCATCTTGTAGAAACACGATCACCTTTTCTGAATTCTTGATTAGAAAATGGTCTTTTACGGACTGTTTGTTCAGGTTCTTCTGCAGGAAGCTCGCCAATATTTTTTGCCACGTACTTCTCTCTTCCACTATTGTCCTGAGCGCATTGCCCTGCTTATGTGTCTTTACCTAGAAGAAGACATTCAAACACAATGTCTTGCATTCCTTCATGCCATTTGCTAGTTTTTCTGAGCCCATGGACTCACAAAGCTGAAATGTTTCCCTTCGAATGGCTTTTCGTCTTCTTTCGTCCAAGTTCTCTTCTCTCTTGAAGTTCTTCAGTATCTCTTCTGTTGCTTTCGCTTTGTACAGTCCTGCACCAACGACAGCAAACTGTCCTGTTTTTTATGCGAAAGGTTTCGGGCCTTCGCGCGACGCTTGGCGGTGGCCACCATTGACCCTGAAGTGGGGTCACGTGACATGACGTCACGTGATGACGTCACACCGGCTGCAGATGGGGCCTCATATCGCGCCGTCGGACGTCGCCCGGAGGAGGCCTCCACGCTTCGATTCGCGCCGTCGCGCGCGGCGCGGCGGCGGCGCTACCATCGCTGCATCACGTGATATGTGACGTCACGCCAGGGATGAAGCGGCGCGCGCCCGCCGTCGCGTCAGTCTCTCTGCCCGCAACCGCGCCAGCGTCTTTGCGCCGGGCGTGCAGCTGCTTAACATGCTTCGCATCCACTGGGCTTAACCTTGATAAGCCTCCAATTTTTTTCTGACATCGGCAGCTTAAAGTCGTTTTCTCGAAGGAATTTCACAACTCTTCCCGGGTTCAAGCAAGGACACGTAGTAGTGACTTCCCTGGCTATGCACTTTAGCGCCTCCAATTTGCATGCATCTCTTTCTTCCTTGTCGGCTTTCTTGGCTATTGCATGGGACATACCTAAGAGTTGGAGTGACGTTGCGGAAAACTGAACAGCGTACTTTGGTCCCTTGCTCAAAGTCGCAAAAAGTTTTGCTGGTACGCTGCTCTCAGTTAGATTTAACACGTCGTATTTTTTCCGGGCCTTTTTCCCCTCCTCGGTAAATTGTGAAGGGAAGCTTCCCATGCTCGCTGGCCTAGAACTTCTGCCAAGTTAAAAAAGTACTTCATTTGCTTTCTATTCCTTGAATCCAGCGTTGAAGCGTAGATATCCCTGATGTAGTCATGGTAGATACGCACTTGTTTCGAGGTCTCTCCTCGTAAAAGTTTGTAAAGGCGTCTCTACGTTGTCTCTGTTGGTGGCATGAATCCGAACAGGAGCGAAATCACCGGTCCACTCACTCACTGTTTTTGTGTCCGTTCTTTTTTCTTCTTGACAGTTCATATAAAACGAATTTCTCACGAAATAAAAGACAGGAGCGCCCGCTTGTGACGCAGCATTTTTTTCACAGTTCCATGGTCGATGTATAAAATTCTTGTGCTTTTAAAGTGGTAATGTAACATTCCCTGCATTTGAATTGTATGTGGCGACATAGTTACAGAATGAAACTAAAGCTAAAGCTACTGGGTGTTCTGTTGGTTTGTATTTCTTGCTATGCATCAAGCACAACATTATTTAGGTATGCACCGTAGCATTTCAATATAAAACATATGAATGCTGACTTCAGTTCATTGCATGTGCTCGGCCTACGAGCTCAAAATTTGAAGCATGAGTTGTGAATAGCACCTGGCCGTTGGTTTCAAGGTCGAAATATGTATGCTAAATGAGCAAAGAATAAGTGGAAAAAGAAGTTTATGGGTCTCGTATTGACCAAAGTTTAAGGAAGGACTGCAATGTGTCAGATTCTACAATCTTGTGTGTAGGTGACCAAAGGGAAATTAATCAAAAGATGAGTTACTTGAATATTACATGCATGCAGTGTTTGGTAATATTTTCTTGCATGTTATTTGTATAGGTCAGTTTCATTTGTAATATAGATCTAGGTACAAATTACACATTCAATGAAAGCAAGGCAGTAAACAAAATGAACGCTTTTTATACGGTAAGCGATAGCCACCTTGCATACATTTATTGACCTCATATATAACATACATTGCTCTTTCATTTTGCCGACCACAAGCCTACGGCTTTAGTCATGAACAAAGTGGAACTTTGGGCTAGTTGGCAATACTTTTTACAGAGAGACTTGCCGAAGAAACAGAGGACAGGGAAAGAAGGATGGGAGAAGTGCAAACAGACAAAGAAAGCTTTTATTCTAGACATACTCAAGGAGACCAACACGTCGGTGCTCACCGCTGTTGCAGAAAGCCTGTTTAAGAAATTCTGCAAAAGATATGGATGACCCGCTGTCTTCAGTGCTACAAAAGAACAGAAAAAGAAATTTCAGATTTTGCCCTGCTTCCACCGTATCCCTCTGTTCCGAAACGATAGCAGAAAAGTTCAACACAGACGTAGTCTTCACGGGATTCCACTCCCTTCGCAAGTTGTCAAGCCTTTACGCACTTTTCAGCTGAAGTATGGTGAAGAAGGTGGTTTGAAATAAAAAGGATGCCACCAATCTCGCTGAATGTGTAGCAGCCATGGTTTGCAAGATCTCTCTGAGCTGTTTATATAGGGCAGACTGGTCATTTCTTAAAAGCTGACCAAGCGAACATGGTGCTTCACTTAATAAAATAATGCTCAGTATCTGCGTATACACTGTAAAGCCTGTGGTTTTTATCTGCTGTACAGAAGCACAGAAGTCTTAGGACTATTAAAAGACAAGTTAGCTAGGGAGATTCTTGAGGCGCCTCTCATTCACAGGTTGGGAAAGGACGCATGTCAATGATATAGTGTTGATTTTCTTCAAAGGGCACTTAGGTTGCTTGATTCTAGATAATATAGGTTTTCTTTGACGTTTTAAGGTGAGCGTTTATTGTTTTTAATTTCGCCTCAGGTATGAAGCATTCACCTTCTTTGCTTTTGATGGTTATTGCTGTGATACAAATTTTTTCATGTAATCACAAAACTTTCACCATTCATGTTTAAGTGTTGTGGCTGGGCGCATACATTTCTTTCCTTGATGCTGTTGTCCATTAAAGTTCAACCCGTCCTTCCTTCATCATCCTGTGTTTCTGAGTAAAACCTCTCTGTCAAATGTGATCATGAAGTAGGCACACCATGCAAACATCAAAAATGGGCCAACTAAGACACTTTGTTACCTAAAACCAAAGTGCACATAAATGACTGATAATGCTTTTTTCCTCCTTATGGCATATAAGCCAAACGTGCACATGCTGAAGAAACTTGGAATTGGAGGTACACCTGAAGTAAAAATTAAGAATGGCTTAGTTTTGCTCCTTCCGACGAACAAACTGCCTGCAACATCCATCATGTATGGAAGCTACTAGTTTTGAAGCCTAATGATTTTATTATTTATTTTAACTTAGCTTCAATGCGTGTGTTGCTTGGAACGTATCACGATCTGTAATTACTGCCGCAGAAAACTAGTTTCAGTTGCAGCGCCAATCATCACAATGGCAGTGAGGTGAAGCGAATGCCCCTGCCGTAGCGCCCTCGGGCTAAGCGGAGTAATCATTGACTAAAGAATAAAGAGTGGTAATGGTGACAGCAACTGCATTTCTTTCATACATTATATTTTGATGGCACTGCAGAGGATTTTTTGCTATCTGTGAAAAGCTATCAAAAAGCTGATGGGATCAGCTTATACAGTTTGAGCTATGAAATCGTCTACCTTGTCATAAATCAACTACACTGCATTACTCTGCAGCTGAATGGCACCGACAGACACATAGGTAGCCAACGGAGGACACGGAGGTCCTAATCTGGCACCATTGGGAAGGCATAGCATTAAGGAAAAAAAGGAACCCTCCTACAACTCACAAGAGCGAGTGCTGGTGAGTTGTGCCGGGACCTTCCCCACAAGCCTTGTTTCCAAGCAAATATGCAGGTGAGCCAGTTCCTCTTCATCCGCATGTTCCAAGCAAACTCTCATTCAAAAAGTACACATCACTGACCTCACCTCCGGAGGCAAACACGTTTGTTTCACCTACGGAACACAGTGGAGTCTGACACCACCTAGTGTAAATGAACAGAGTAGAAGCACTGCAGACAACATATGCAAAACTAGGAACACCTATCACCCCTGCAGTCATCTTGAACAGCAAGTGGAGTTTGCTGTACAACATAAAGATGACAGCTACCTAGTACTGAAAACACCATTTAAGAGTACCAACTCTCAAACAGCAACACCCTTGGCACATACGAACAAAAACAAAATGAATTTTGTACATATGACAATGAAACTGCAAGAGCATGATCACCAGAAAACACCGATTGAACAGTATCTCCTCAAAACCACAGCAAAGTCTCATTTCCACCTTCTTAATATGTAGCTTTTGTACGCTTTTGCACCACCCGTGGCAGCCTTAAGTTCCGGGAGGGCGAGGGCGCTCGAGTCGCGCTCAAATTTATGGTGTAGAACGATGGCTACGCAAAAACGAACCACACTACATGGCTCATAAAATACAGGATAGGCTGTAAACTTTCGATAAAGGGTGCACCTACCCTTTTCTCTCTCTCTTCGCTCTCACTCCCGTCTCTCTTAAACGCTTCAAGTGTAATCTAGCCGCACTTCCTGCAGACGTCTTGCAAGAAATAGCCATGTATGTAGGGCAACACAGCTTTCCTCGACATCACAGCAGACACCATTTTGGGAACCGGGAGCACTACAAGAAGTGCTTGTTCTGGCCTGCAAGGCCAGTTTATGCGTGGATCACCATTATGGCGCACCTGATGTCAGATGCATGTATGCAATGATTTCTTTTCAACACTAGTGTGACCTCTACTGCTATAGATGAGAAATAACCTTAATCGTTATCCAGGTGAGCTGCGTGGCGCGTGCCAAAAATTTGACGAAAGATCTGTCGTCAATGACGTAACATACCTTTCTGCCCCAAAATAGGTGAGTCCTCAGAGCAGAGAGGGAAAGGTCTAAGGGACGTAATGCAATTACGAGTTCAACATGTTACAAAAGAGGTCACACGGAAAACTTTAGAGTGACACCCCAGCTGAGACCGCCTGGCGTGAACGCACACTACGTCGCTAACAAATCGAAATCAGTCATTTCTTTGCTACTAAAAATTTTATTCACAAAAACGAGCTTCGTCTTCGTTGCTTAGCAGATGCGCATACGAACCATTCATATGATACACAAAGCTGCACACAAGAAATAACTGTACACGAAAAAACGCAGAAAATAAAAATAAATGAGATCATGCTTGGTGAATTATGGATATCAAGCCTAACACTCAACGGCAAAAGAATCACCCAAACCAGAGAATTCAGTGCTCTAAAAGCGGCCAGTAATTATTCTTAAAAACGGCCACCAACCAAGTTGCCGTCCGAAATGAAAACCGAAAATAAAAACTAGTTGAGGTCATGCAACTACAAACCAACATAGAAACAAACTATAAAGTGAGCCCTGAATCCAAAAATTGCAGATTTCAGCACCTGACAGCGCACGATGAGCACTTTTGAACTCGCACCTAGCTAGCGGCCGGGCTGGATCACTGCCAGTTCTAACTTTAGAAAGGCGCCATATATCGACGGGGAGCAGTGTGCGGAATTAAGGCACACGAATTAAGGGCTAGATAGAGAAATTCGGGATCAAAGAAAACAGGCTCGCGTGCGCATGGCGACCCCACCTATTTCAGCGGCCCAGATCGCGGCATAATCCCAGTCACGTACCCCATTGCCCAGCCTCCTCTTGTCGAGCGGGCGAAGTGCGTCCTCGTGGCAGTGCGGAGCCTTGCGGCGGCCACTGGAACTGCTGAGGCAGAGGCGGCTCCCGATACGGCAGGGTTCCCTCTCGAGAATGTGGTGGTACCGGTCGTGGAAGGAACTGCTGCTCAGGTATCACTGCCTCTTGCTCTTGATGAAATTGCTGACGTGCAGAAGAAAGTTCTGGTGGCGAATGCAATTCCTGTTCAGGAGCCAGCTGCGGCTCCTGGTGTGGTTACGCGTAGCCCCAGCTGGTCGCTGGCACCAGCGTGTCGTGCGTCGGGAAGCATAGAAAAGGCAGCGGTGGCAGAGGTTCCCACGTTTTGTAGGAAGGACTTGCGTCCGATTCCTTCTTGGCGTACAGGTGCTCGTTCCACAGCTGTGTCCCAGCTCCTGCTGAGGTCGGCGGTGTTGCCCTGGCTCTGGCGGTTGTTGATATCATGAGGGCCGCTGGACCCTGCGATGCGTCGCACCAAGGGAAAGGTGGAAGATTAAGCAGAGTAGAGCAAACACAATGAACAGAAATAATTTGTACGATTTTGAACCTGAACGCAACGACGACAGCGAAACATCAGGCTGTGATGCGTCGCAAGCAGTGGTTGGGGCGGTTGCGGTAAGAGAAAAAAAATGTCCTGACAACAAATCGGGTTCGTCGGCTGACGAGCTGCGCGTCCTCATTCTGTTCTTCTCAAAATTACCTTTAGAAGAAAATGAATATAAATATCAATGCGAGAGCTTTATACGACTCATCGGCAACAAAACCCGGCGTTGTTGTCTATGTTAAACAGTCGAAAAACTCCAATGACGGCATCAGCACAGCCGAGGACCTATCAACAGAGGACCGATTGTATACGTAGACACCCAATGGCAGGTAGGGTGAAGCGTTTAGGGTAAATGCTTTTAATACGAAGGAATTCACTCTAAAGGCCTTCACTCTAAAGCAGTTTACCGTAGTGATCTTCAACGTAAACTCCCTTGAGACATTTGTACTTACTGCTAAATAGCAAACAAACATAGTCAACTAGTAACCCACGATGAGAGACAAATACTTTGGCATCCACAGCACTTAAGTAGTCTAAGTACCCCCGTAATATTCACATTGGTCCAAAGCTAGCGCTTTACACGCCAATCTTTACATAGGCGACTGGTTGAAATTAGACATTTCTACCCGGTCGTTTTTATAGCGACTTCAGTTCTTAGAAGTTAAAAAATGCTGTTGGTCCTTGCCGCTATGTGCGCTTCGATAAAATTCTGCGTACAGCGGTCAGCATTTCGGCAAAGCCTCCACATGTATACCGCCTCCGAGGCAGAATACAGGTTTTCTGCGGAACACTAGCAAAGACGGATTAAAAGCCTAGTCTTTAAAAGCCGGAATTCTCTACGTGGATGAATCACTGCTCAAGAAACTCGCGCACACAGTGGTGCGAGTAGGCAACCGGAACCCCTTTCTGGTTAACATCCCTGCCTTTCCCTCCTCCTCTTTATCTATCTATCTATCTATCTATCTATCTATCTATCTATCTATCTATCTATCTATCTATCTATCTATCTATCTATCTATCTATCTATCTATCTATCTATCTATCTATCTATCTATCTATCTATCTATCTATCTATCTATCTATCTATCTATCTATCTATCTATCTATCTATCTATCTATCTATCTATCTATCTATCTATCTATCTATCTATCTATCTATCTATCTATCTATCTATCTATCTATCTATCTATCTATCTATCTATCTATCTATCTATCTATCTATCTATCTATCTATCTATCTATCTATCTATCTATCTATCTATCTATCTATCTATCTATCTATCTATCTATCTATCTATCTATCTATCTATCTATCTATCTATCTATCTATCTATCTATCTATCTATCTATCTATCTATCTATCTATCTATCTATCTATCTATCTATCTATCTATCTATCTATCTATCTATCTATCTATCTATCTATCTATCTATCTATCTATCTATCTATCTATCTATCTATCTATCTATCTATCTATCTATCTATCTATCTATCTATCTATCTATCTGTCTGTCTGTCTGTCTGTCTATCTATCTATCTATCTATCTATCTATCTATCTATCTATCTATCTATCTATCTATCTATCTATCTATCTATCTATCTATCTATCTATCTATCTATCTATCTATCTATCTATCTATCTATCTATCTATCTATCTATCTATCTATCTATCTATCTATCTATCTATCTATCTATCTATCTACCTACCTACCTATCTAATCTATCTTCTATCTAATCTAATCTAATCTAATCTATCTATCTATCTATCTATCTATCTATCTATCTATCTACCTATCTATCTATCTATCTATCTATCTATCTATCTATCTATCTATCTATCTATCTATCTATCTATCTATCTATCTATCTATCTATCTATCTATCTATCTATCTATCTATCTATCTATCTATCTATCTATCTATCTATCTATCTATCTATCTGTCTGTCTGTCTGTCTGTCTGTCTGTCTGTCTGTCTGTCTGTCTGTCTGTCTGTCTGTCTGTCTGTCTGTCTGTCTGTCTGTCTGTCTGTCTGTCTGTCTGTCTGTCTCTCTATCTATCTATCTATCTATCTATCTATCTATCTATCTATCTATCTATCTATCTATCTATCTATCTATCTATCTATCTATCTATCTATCTATCTATCTATCTATCTATCTATCTATCTATCTATCTATCTATCTATCTATCTATCTATCTATCCATCCATCCATCCATCCATCCATCCATCCATCCATCCATCCATCCATCCATCCATCCATCCATCCATCCATCCATCCATCCATCCATCCATCCATCCATCCATCCATCCATCCATCCATCCATCCATCCATCCATCCATCTATCTATCTATCTATCTATCTATCTATCTATCTATCTATCTATCTATCTATCTATCTATCTATCTATCTATCTATCTATCTATCTATCTATCTATCTATCTATCTATCTATCTATCTATCCATCCATCCATCCATCCATCCATCCATCCATCCATCCATCCATCCATCCATCCATCCATCCATCCATCCATCCATCCATCCATCTATCCATCCATCCATCTATCTATCTATCTATCTATCTATCTATCTATCTATCTATCTATCTATCTATCTATCTATCTATCTATCTATCTATCTATCTATCTATCTATCTATCTATCTATCTATCTATCTATCTATCTATCTATCTATCTATCTATCTATCTATCTGTCTGTCTGTCTATCTAACTATCTCTCTATCTATCGTATCTATCTACCTATCTAACCATCCATCCATCCATCCATCCATCCATCCATCCATCCATCCATCCATCCATCCATCCATCCATCCATCCATCCATCCATCCATCCATCTATCTATCTATCTATCTATCTATCTATCTATCTATCTATCTATCTATCTATCTATCTATCTATCTATCTATCTATCTATCTATCTATCTATCTATCTATCTATCTATCTATCTATCTATCTATCTATCTATCTATCTATCTATCTATCTATCTATCTATCTATCTATCTATCTATCTATCTATCTATCTATCTATCTATCTATCTATCTATCTCTCTTTCTCTATCTATCTATCTATCTATCTATCTATCTATCTATCTATCTATCTATCTATCTATCTATCTATCTATCTATCTATCTATCTATCTATCTATCTATCTATCTATCTATCTATCTATCTATCTATCTATCTATCCATCCATCCATCCATCCATCCATCCATCCATCCATCCATCCATCCATCCATTTGATTAGCTTTTGAGATTTATTTGTAGTTACCATTTCATTGTAAACTGATAATACTAGCGTTGTAAAATTTTGTTCGCAAAATTAAGTAGAATACTGCGCATATATTTTTGTTTTCTTATTATTGTTTGTTTTTGTGTACTTTCAGTATTATGTTGTGACTAATATTTGCTTTTTTACTGCCCCCCCCCCTTATGTAGTACCGTCGAAAGAGGGACTTTAACTGTATTTTGAATCAAGATATAAACACGCTAATGTCATTGTGGCACAGTCGCGGCGGCCACGGCTGTCGCATTTCAATGCATGCAATGTTGGAACTGCAAGCATCTTGAAATATATGTGCGCGAAAAATACCCCGAGTGACTGCTGTAAATACGGATCGCCCTTTATAATGTGTCTAACAGGTCACACTGCTCTTTTTGGATGCAAAAGTTATTAGGCACGAACAATTGTCATTGACAGTTAACTTTTCGCGTGACAGGCACAAGGGAATAACAGTGCTCGTAGGCGATGCAAAGTCCGTACCTGAAAGGGCTTGAGTTCCTCAATGACCCAGTCAGATGAAACGAGTGGCTCTGAAACAAAATCTGCAGAGTTATGAATGAAGGAGGCACTTTTTTTCTAAAATGGGGAATTTGTAGAGGTAACGAGGCAAGTAATTCCCAGCCATTCGAACAAAGCGTTGTACAAAGTCCGCTCATCATTTAATTAAACAATCAATATTCAATCAATAATATCATTTAACAATCGGTCAAATGATCGATATATCAATTTAAATCAATCAATTGATCGGCCAATCAGTCAGTCAGCCGGCTAAATGATTGATTAATCGCTTAATTAATCAACACGTAAATCATAATACTCAGTCTATCGACAGTCATTGAGTGATTCAATCAATCAATCGAAAGTAAATCGCTCGATCAATGAATGAATAAAAAAAAAATAAACAAAAGCAATAAGAAAGGAATGAATGAATCATTAAATAAAATCAATTGTTCGAAATTGATCAAGTTGTCAATTTACAAACACATCCAATTGAATCAGTCAACCGATCGACCAATCGATCAATCAATCAGTCAGTCGATCTATCAATGAATAGTTGAACCAGTCTATCATAAATCAATAAGCTCATTCATTCAATCTATCGATCAATATTAAAGCAAAAATTACTGATCAAATTAGCAAACATATCAGATTAAATCAATAATTCCATCAACAAACCAGTCAGTCTATAAATCAGCCAAATGACTGATTAATCGCCCAATTGACTGATTAATCGGCCAGTTGACTGATCAGTTGATCAACACTAAATAAATCAATCTGTCGACGGACCAATAAATCAATCGACTGATCGAATAATCAATAAACTCGTCAGGCATTACATTAATAGGCTAATGAATGGATCAATCTGATTATGAAATCTATCATTCAAATGATTCATTCAATCAAATGACTGATCGATCGATCAACTGATAAACAAATTACATCAATAATTGGATCTACGAATCAGTCAGTAAATCAGCCAAATGATTGATGAATCGGTCAATTGAAAAACATCAAATAATATTATATGATCGACCGATCAATTAATCAACCACTAAGTCAATCAAGCTAATGATTAATTAACAAATTGATCACTAAGTCTATTTAATTAACCAATCATATCATTAATTCAGTCAATTGATCAAATGATTAACATATATCAATCATTCGACCAATCATCAGTCAACCATCCAAATAATTTATTAGATCCTCAATTCATTGATCATTTGGTCAATTTATCAAGCTATCACATTAATTCAGTCAATTAATCGGCAATCATGGACTGATTCAATCAATCGATGGTATATTGCTAATGAATGAATCAACCAATCAAATTAATAATCACTTGGTCAATTGCTCGCACATAAAAATTAATAAATGACTCAGTCACTCAGTCAGTAGATCTATAGATTAAGGAATTTAGCAATCATTTTATCAAATAAATCAGTCAGATCATTATATCAATCGATCGATCAATGAGCCCCACCGCAGTAGTCCAATCGTTAGGGCACTCAACCGCTGGACCCGGAGACAGGTACTTGATCCGGCCGCGGTTCAATGGAAGCGAAGCAAATGGAGCCCGTGTACTTCGTGATGCCAGGGCACGTTAAGGAAAAGCAGATGGTCGATATTAATCCGAAACTTTTCACGACACCACCCCAGTCCTCATAGCCTACGTCGCTCTGTGGCCAGAGGGCCACGATGAACACATCTTTTGGGACTGCCTCGCAGACCCACCGCCCGAAGAATTCCAGAAGCTTATAATCTCCCAAAAGCAGGGCACCTTGCTAGCCAGCTCTAATTCGGATGTGCAGTCGTCCACAGACGTCTTTAGAGCGCTTGAAATCCTTTCCGGCTGCGCTCCGCAGCGCACAGAGCGCAGACGGTGCGGATTTTCAGCGGTCTAGACAGGTATGCGAACATCTGTACAAGTCCGGGTCACAGCACCAGCCCAAGAGGTCGCGTTCAGCACTGACTGAGGGCCATCTCGTGGGGTGGATAGATCCGATCAATCCCGGTACCGATATTAAAGTTTTCTGACTGACTGACTGACTGGGGCGTTAAACCCCATGTGCTAAGAAGGGGAGAAAGATGGACAATTTTGTTATAATGCATGGGTGAAAAGGCGTAAAAAGACAAACGGACAAAGAAAAAAACACAAGGACAAGGACAACCATCCCTATATACTAAATCGCGCAACAATCAATCAGTCAACCAGTATATCGATCGCCCAATCAATCATTGCAATCGGGCAATGAATCGACAAATCGTTCGTCATATTGATGAGTCAAATAAATCGGTGATGATTAAATAAGTTATTCACTTAATGAATTAGAAAATAAACCAAATCACAATATTCAACAAGTTAGTCTTGTCGCAATCTGCCCAAACGTAATTATTAGTTCGCGAACTAATACAGAACATGGGCAAACTTTCTGAATAAACAAAATCATGCCTGCCCGGCGCGCCAAACATGGCGCCCTCTAATCCTCAAGCCGCATTTCAAGAAGAATGGCTGTCACTTCACCTCGCTGGAGCGGAGGATGTTTCGTGCCACGCGACCCCTCACTTAACACGCGCACCTGAGCGGGCGCTATTGAAATACCGTCACAAGCATCCGAGCACCTGCGCGAGTGAGCGCCAATAAGAAGCGCGCAAAGGCGTCAAACCAGCAACAACACGTCGCGGACACCGTAAAGATGTGCTTAGCACGACCCGGTCCCGGTGACTTTGACTGCCCGTGGAGGACGAAAAAGTAGGTCAACATGGCGGCTCTCCGCCCAGCACCACTTACCGCGAGGCTTGGCTCTCTCTGCCTTCTCACCCTTTGGGGTCTTGGTGGGCTTGAAGTCGTCCATCATCCCCGAGTCTCCAAAACAAGAGGAAAAATGCGCACTGTTAATCGGGGCATCAAATCGGAAACGCATCTTCGACCAACCGTCGCTTACCAGAGTCCGTCGCGTTATCCAGAGACTCCCCGTAAGCAAACGATAGGTTGGTATCTTTCCTCCATTCTCTCTCTCCTCCGCGTACGCTTTTGTTTGTTCTTTCTTTTTAATCGTCTGGTTTGCACGTCTTTGCAGACATCTTGCATTCTCTTTCCCTCTTCCGCGCGTGTGCAACTCTCGCTCATTAACGTCCGAGCGCGATCGGGAGGAATTAAACTAATAACACACAAAAGAAAAGACAGTCTTGATGGTGGACACCTTTGCCAGCGCGAAGGAGCTATGACCATATTTGGTATTGGCGACGGACGCTGATTTCATTTTCCTGCGTTTTGTTCTGTGCATCATGAACGGGGTTTTTGGAGATTAGCTTTACGACAGTTTGGAAACCGGCGATTGTTTATATTAGTATTACACTTTCATAAAAAGAAATAGCGTTTCTCAGCGCCATGATGTCTTTGTGGGTCGTAAAATAAGTAAAGGATATCGACGAAGCCTAATCAAAAAAGTCGCGGAATAAAATTTTGATACCCTGCGTCTACAGGATCGTGTGGCAATGACGGCTGTATTTTCGAAGCAAAATAAAAAAGGACAATTACTGCTTTTTTTATGAACCACGAAAGAAGGCAGTTAATTTGCGCTTTGAAGTGGCAATATTATCTCTCAAACAACAAAACAGCGCAGCTGACCGGCAAAGGTGGTTCCGGGGAATCATTGCAGCCGCTTCTCGGTCAGCCTGTCGTAAGAGGGGCTGCATTTCACGTTATCTTACGCCTTAAATGAAGGTGTTTTGCTATTAATACCTCACATGATTAAGACACGCGGCACTGTAGTAGATAATCTGCGATCATACTTGGTTCTTGATGTGTCCTGCGGAAATACATGGACAGGGATACACAAAATTCGCGGCCTTGAGATGTCGCCTGACATCATTGCCATGAAATAACGCTGAAAATGTGAATAGAGGGTGAAACAGTATTTATTGTCAAGAACTCATTGACCGCTGGCGGCTGGGCCTCAGTGGCACCCCCGTGGAGGAGTGATGGATGGCTTTGCTTAACAGCTTGGATGCCAGTGCCGGTCTTTCTTTTTGAACTTGGTTTTTCTTTCAACCATTCTGAGATGAGTGCACAACTTTTTATTTCCTAAAAGAACAGAAAGTGTTCCGCTTGCTGGCCCCTTGTGTGGTGGCTTTTTGATCCATTCAGGCGATTTCTTCTGGGCTGCGCAGGCATGAAAGTCGTCATGGTGGTTCTCAAAGCTTCGGAGTGTATCCGAATCTCCGCCAGCTACTCTCTCTGATTAAGTTGACTCGAGGCCCAAAATGTATTTGGTCAAAACTGCGGCTACGCCCTTGGCGGTCGTATCAGATACCGCAGCAGGAGCACATGTGGCTTTCTTGCTTCGCTTCCGTGTAGAAAGCTGCGGCTCTGAAGTTGCTATTTTCAGGGCGCTGGGTTCAAGCTGCCAGGTGCGTCTACATCGGCTCGCAAGCACCTTGGAGCGGCCATTCATAGAGAAGGAGGCGCGATCATGTTGGGTGGATTAGTGGTCTTTCAGAAAATAAAGGGGCGCAGTAACTGTTTAACTTCTTGGTGGGCACCTCTACCGTGCCGCGAAGGAAGGAAGAAGGTGGATGTGAATGAAGAAAGGCTGAGATAAGCGCCGTAGCTGAGGGCTCCGAATTTGGGCCACTTGCTATATTCAACGTGAAACGAAATGACGCCGCCGTGGTGGCTCAGCGGTTTTGGCGCTCCGCTGCTGACCCGAACGACGCGGTTTCGTTCCCCGGGCACGGCGTTCGAATGTTCAATAATGATAAATTGGTTGTGGTGGGAAATTAAATGGCGCAGTATCTGTCTCACGTCTCGGCGGTCGCCTGAACCGCGCCGTAAGGAAAGGAATAAAGGAGGGACTGAAAGAAGAAAGGAACAAAGACGTGCCGTAATGGAGGGCTCCGGAATAATTTCGACCACCTGGGGATCTTTAACGTGCACTGACATCGCACAGCAGACGGCAGCCTTTGCGTTTCGCCCCCATCGAAGGGTGGCCACCGCGGTCCGGTTCGAACACAGGTAGTCCGGATCAGTAGCCGAGCTCCACCCGCCGCGGTGGCTCTGTTTAGGCCGCTCGGCTACTGATCCGGAGTTCCCGGGTTCGAACCCGACCGCGGCGGCCGCGTTTCGATGCCCGCGAAACGCTAAGGCGGCCGTGGGCTGTGCGATGTCAGTGCACGTTAAAGATCGAAGCCCTATAACTTCGGTGCCTGTTTCTTCCTTTCTTCTTTCATTCCCTCCTTTATGCCTTCCCTTACGGCGCGTTTCAGTTGTCCGGCGATACGTGAGACAGATAGTGCGCCATTGTGTTTCCCTAAAAACCAATTTCATTTCAGCCGAGCGTGTAAATAGTTTGTATATATTACTTCTCCCCCTATCCTCTCTTCCTCTCCCCTCACCTCTTTCATTTCATTTGTCCATTCTACATGCTATCCTTTATTTCCGCTGCCCCAGCTCAGGTGCTTCATTATCGATGGCAGATGCCGGGGCTGGCAAAAATCTTTTCCTTCCTTTTTACTAATATTTTAAAGAAGAAACACTACCACCCCCAACAGTCGAGCGCCCTAACCACCGAGACACCGCGGCGGGTTGGTGGAATTTTGATGGAGGCGAAACTCTCGAAGATTGTGTACTGTGCGATGTCAGTGCACGTTAAAGAACCCCAGGTGATCGAAATTTCCGAATACCCTCCACTTCGGCGTCACTTATGGCATGAGTGACTTTGGGACAATAAACCCCCATAAATCAAAACGAAATTATAATGGGCACCGTCGATTTGGGGCCACGATTGCACTGTGTCGTGAACAGGTTAAGCAATCTGAAAAACAACGCACGCAAAAGCAGACGTTTTATCAAGAAAGGTAACGCAATGTTAGCTCCGGCGAGGTGACGTGCGGCATTTCTTCTTGAAACGCGGCTTGAGGATTTGAGGTCGCCATGTTTGGCGCGCCGAGCAGGCATGATCTTATTTATTCAGCGAGATTGCCCACATTCTGTATTACTTTGTATAATAATATTCATTTTTAGGCAGATTGCGACAAGACTAACTCGTTGAATATTGTGATTTTGTTTATTTCCTAATTCATTATGTGAATAACTTGATTAATCATCACCGATTTATTTGACCGATCAAAATGTCGAACGATTTGTCGATTCATTGGGTGATTTGAATTATTGATTGGGCGATCGATATACTGATTGACTGATTAATTGTTGCGCAATTTAGTACATGGACATGGTTGAAAATGGACTTGTCCTTGTGTGTTTTTCTTCGTCCGTATGCCTTGTTTTGAACCGCTTGAAAACCTTGGAATCTTTCAAGTATACTTAAATACAGTTAGTTGTAAGGATCGATAAAAACCGGAGTAACTTCCCAAACGCCAAGAGATGTTCAAAACGAAAAAAAAACGAGTTCTTAGGCGCGTTTTCTATTAACTTTATGTTACCATTTCAAGTGCTACTTTTATTTTGGGTAGTGTGTTAATTTAAATAAATGCTTCAGCATAAATTGCACCGCTC
Source organism: Amblyomma americanum (assembly GCF_052857255.1). Taxonomy (NCBI): domain Eukaryota; kingdom Metazoa; phylum Arthropoda; class Arachnida; order Ixodida; family Ixodidae; genus Amblyomma; species Amblyomma americanum. Next base: position 242,757,247 of record NC_135497.1, read on the forward strand.
AGTACTTCAGTAACCTTAGTATTATTGTTTCCAACAGTTGCGGCTATGGAGTCTAGCGGGCTTTGTGGTTGAATCTTAGGGTTAGTGCAGCGGTCACGATACTACCGGGTGAAAGGCTTTATTCAATTTCTGGGGACAAATATTCGTAGAGGCAGTAAAGAGCCTTCAGTTTTGTTTCGCTGGAAAGTGTGAATAAATTTGCGCTAATCTATATTCTAACGCACACTGCGCTGCGTTTCCGCTCGTGGTAGTGTTGAGGAATCCTCCTCACCAACCTATAAGGTCGCGAGTTCCAGAACTTTATTCAGCTTTCTTAGTTGAAGAAAAATAAAAAAAAAAACTTCCCAATTCTGAGGATTCAGACTTGCGGCTTGTATTTTCGTGAACTGAATTGTGTTGATTAGTAAGGCGATGCACTAGAATTCGGAAAACAGCGCTGATTTTTAGTCTTCAGGTCCACACACTACGAAGTGGCAGCCCTGGGAATTAGAAGCCCCTGTAAAGATTTTCTGGTCTTTCAAAACTTAGGTTCACTAAACATGATTGAGATTCCCGCGCTTCGAAGATTTGTTTACGAGCTCAAAAAAACCCATTATAGGGTGACGTATCTAGCGTTTAAAGCACAGAGGAAAGTTTTGCGTTGCATTACCTCGGAATTGTACCTATTGTTTCGCCTAAGAAGTTCCGCAAGCGTTAAATCTAGTGCATCGAAGTTCTTTTTGAGTTATACGGGTACTTTTTTTGTGCATAGCATAGTCAGTGGTGTAGCGCGTCAGAATACAGCTAAGACGTGCTAACTACTAGGATCGTTACGTGTCAACTTTCTAGCTATTTCTCTTAGTTTCTTATTTATTGAGAAGCTTTTAGAACACCGTAAGGTCTATATCGATTTTTATTATTTCAAAAACGCAATTACCCTCGGCGCTGTTGCCCAAAACATTTTGCGCATTTCGAAAAGGTGCGCGTATTGGAGGGGTTGCATTGCGTGAAACCTTCTCGAAAGCCGAAGTTTTTTGTTGCGATGTCGGCAGTATTTGTTGGGCGACAGCGCAGTGGGTAACTGCGGATTGGAAATTATAAAACCGATATATATTTTACTCACACTGAGCTAGAAGCTCCTCAGTAAATAAGAAGACTAACAATAAAATCCAGAACACTAACTATTTAGTATTAATTAACCAGCCTACTAACTACCGCCTCTTGTGTCTAATGCGCTACGCCGCTTACAATGCAATGGTGGGAAAGCGCTCCACTAACTCAAAAGGCCATTTTTTTTTAAAAGTGCAGAACATCTTAGGTGAAACACACAGTATATGTGTACAGCCAGCCCTTCGGTCCGTTTCTCTATACTGGACGCCAGTATTTGTTTGATCATGAAAAAAAAAGATTCATTGGTGTCGTTGCCCGACAAGAAATATCGACGCTGAGAGCGCCTGTCCTTGAAAGCTGACTTTTCCTGACGGACTCTCTTCTTGATAGGAAGACCCCCTCCGGCTATGCGAGTCATTCGCAGCTACCAAACAGGTGCACGTGCGCAATTTATGCACGAGGGTTCGATGCCTCCTTCATCAAGTCCTAATAACATCTAACCTATTGTTGAATGCTCCGTTTCTTCGCATGTCTGAAAAATATACCAAAATAACAGGCAGTTATTTTGTTGGAAAATTACAAGTGACGTCCTGTCAATAGGGCATGGGCCGGGAATAAGGGGGTATTTTGTATATGGCGAGGAAGTGAATTCATTTGATGCATAGGAAGGTAAAAATATAGATGCTACAAAACTATGTCACGAGAGCATAAAATGATGCAGGAAATCATGCATGTAGGGGACAAAAAAAAAAACTTCGCACTGCACCCGGACGATACCTCGGTGAGGGGTCTGGGGCCGCCGTCCGAGGGATGAGAGCAACAATCTCATTGCACTAAGTACCAGAGAACTCATCAGAAACTGAAATGATGGTGGGACAGTCACGTTGGCTGCACGGAAGAATCAGTAGCGTTTTTGTCCAGAATTGTTGGGTATTATTGGGGAATCTGCGCTGTCAACATGGCGTACGCGTCTGTAAACTGGGCTAAGAAAATCTGCTCTTATGGGCCTATCGGGTCACAATTCAAAGAAGGAAGTGACCTAGGCACACGGGTCTTATTCAGTAAAGCAGCTGAATGGGCTAGTTGGTTTTGCATCTTGGTGAAAAAACAGCGCACAAGCAGACACAGAGAGAATCAGCGCTTGTCCCTTCTTTCTCTCTGTGTCTGCTTGTGCGCTGTTTTTTCACCAAGGGTCTTATTCGTTGAGTTCTTTGTCTCGGGGCGTTTCATACGCGGCCAGCTTGTCTTCGATACAGAGCACGAACCGGTTTCAGAACGGAGAGGAAGCTTCGGCACAGGATCCCTCCCGCACAGGGCGGGAAATAATATATTGTGGTGATATGTGGTACTGTGTTGCAATCTGTGGCGTTGTGTGTGGCATAGCGTTTATTGCATGGCGGGCTGCTCTGGCGTTGAGTATGTCCTCGTCACTTCGTTCATTCCTGAAAGCATGGTTTTGCTTTTTCTTTGAAACAGTTCGCTGCAATAGCATTCGATACATCTGACTCTCGTAAGGAAATGAAAGAAGTACTTCTACACGTGGCGGTCCAGCGAAAAAAAAACTGAAAACGAAAAATCAGTAAAATAAACGAAGTCGTCATCTTATCCCATTACCACGCGTCTTTCAAGAAGGTTATGATGAAAGGAGAATAGTTCCGTGTTCTGTAAATTGTTTGAATTGTTTGAATTGTTAAGTATGTAGATACTAATTCAAACCTGATCTTTTGACAAGGCAGATGCGGAAAAATATTTAAAAAATCTGTCGCACAAAACTACCTGCGATATTCCTTTTCATGTAATGCCCTATATTGCGCTGTAGTTTACAGCCGTTTGATATTGAAAAGGACAAGCACTGCTTTTCTTGTATTGATCCCATTCGAAAGAGGTGACGGCATTCCTCTCTTCCCATCCTCCGCTTTTATTCATTACTGCTGAAAATTGCGTGTAGAGAGGCAGACTTTGTCGTCATTTTCATGAAAGCCATGCCTCTCTTAATCGTAAACGCCGAAATAGACATTCAAACGAATTAGCAAAGCTACACTCAAAACATAAGAGGAGTGTAAAGGGAGTAAACTGTCTTCTAGCGCCCTCTAGGGGACAGCATACTTTCTTTTTTCTTCCAATTAGGCGTATTCATGATTACAGTGTAGTACACGCAGGTTAAACTTCCCCGCAAACCAACATCTGCTATCCCCCGCATTGACGCCGTACGTGCAGAGAAGCCCCGCAAGAAAGAAGCCAAGTTAGACACTCGTGAATACGGCGAGGGACGTTCCCGTCGTGGCCGGGATGGCGCCCCCAAGAAGGCGAAGAAGGAGGCCCCCGGCTCCTGGCCCGAGGCCCAGCCGCCACGAGGCAACGTCGCCAATTAAGAGGAGCCGCCGCCAGGGGTGAAGAGCCTGACGCCGTTCCTCCATCCCGCGTCCGGCGCCACTAGCCTTTGTCCAAAATGTACAGCTCGGGAGGGTCGCGCAGTTCCCGGAATCAACGGATGGTTGACTTGAAACTAACGCCGTCCGCCACCAGTGCGTACTGGCTCTGCTTCTGATTCGTTCAAAACATCACCGGCTGCCTCAACTGCTTCGCTGAGCCTTTCCCGTCACGGCTTAACGTGGCGCTAAAATTTTTTTCATGGCTGCATGGAACTAACCTACTCTGCAAGGCACGAGCTATAGCCTATGTCTATTATCCTCACCTGTGTATTACGTGCAGTACAACGGAAAAGTAATGGACGAGATTATCAAGAATTACTTGGACAACATCTTGCCGGATATGAGCACGGTCGTCGAATCCAAAGAGAGGGATCCTCCATTGCCTAGCACCAGCCGCCAGTTCCGCTGCTGTGACCCGGACACCATCAAGCGACGCTGTCGTGAGAGAGAGGGAGAGAGAGAAACTTGTTCCACTTTCGAACACAACTTTCGTGGTGATGAGAGTTACTGTGTAAGTACTTGTAGTTGCGAGTAGACCTTTTTTTTATTCGAGAAGCGTGCCATGAGGCATAAGTTGAAAAAGGGAAAGGGGGGGAAGGAATGCACGAGATTGAAAGTTAAAAGAAGGAGTGAAGAACCGTTGCGCTGAGGTAGTCGCAGAGGTTGTTAATGAAACGGTTGTCCATAGTCCACTTCACGTAGTCACTTTCGCGGTTCCACCGCAGGCCCACCTCCCTGAGGAGCCGTTTTCTGATAGCAGCCGTCGCTGGGCACGTCCACAACAAGTGCCGCACATCACAAATGTCCGGTGCAGCGCTACAGTGCGGGCACCTGTCAGGTGCTGGCAGATCTTTGGCGCGCCACCGATGACGGACAGATGGTGTCAGCGCAGCCCCTGCCCGAATCCGGCGCACGGATACCTCCACCTGCCGAGTAAGACTACGGGGGAGAGGGTGCGAACACGGAGGAGTTAGAGCGCGTGTTCGCTGGCGCAGAACTTCGGAATCGGAAACATAGGACAGGAACGGATCTGGGGGAAGAGGGGAAGGTGGCGGATCGTCTAATGTATGAAGATAAGTCATAGCATCCGCTTGAATGTTATGTGGATTCTGGGCATGGCCGCGAATCCAGTGTATGCGCACAGGACATGGATACTTTGCGCAGAGCACATGAATAGATTGTGAAATCTGGAACGTTCGTCGAACAGCCTTAAGCTGTTTAAGGCGGCGCGGGAGTCGGTGTAAATATGAACTGTATGAATGTTGGAACGAGCGGAAGGGAAGCAATGGCATTATAAATGGCTTGAAGTTCCAACGCCAGGGGAGTGCACGTATCCGCAGTATACGTCGCGCGAGAGTTGAGATGCGGATGAGATGGACTATACACAGCAGTAACTCCCCTCTCTGCAGAATGTGATGCATCCGTGTATGATATGCACCCTTTAGGCAGATACGCTGTTGATACCGACGGGGAAACAGTGGGGCGATTGTCAGTGAGCTGACAATAGGACCACGGTGGAAGTGTCTTTAAACGATGAAGTTTGAGAGACTGTTTTCGAGTTCTATTGGCCACCCGTTGGTCGATGATTTCACTGAGTGTATTAAGTTGGGCGAACTCCTGTAGCACAGGTATGGGTGTTAAACGAGGCAGGTATGTTATGACGCGCATAGCCTCACGATTGATAGCTTCAAGGGAGTCCCACTGTCTGCGGGTGAGACATTGAAATTGTGCCTGATATACTATCCGTGGCTGAAGTATAGAGCGCACAAGCTGGCGGGCCGTAAGAGCACGTTCGCCACCAGAGCGCATAACTATGCGACGAATCAGACCTAGAGTAGCGTGAGCCGATTTACGGGTGGCTGTCAGCCACGGGGTGCCAGTCCCAGATGTATGGAGGAGAAGACCAAGAATACGAACAGTGTCTACCTGAGGAATCAGAGAATTATGTACCGTAAAATTTAAAGGGGGAGCTTTCCGTAAGGCGGCTTTATTTCCAATTCTAATGAAACATGATTCAGTAGGAGAGAGCGTTAGACCCAGAGGTGGGAGACGAGATGTCAATACATCCAGCGGGTGTTGAAGGACCGACTGATGAATATACGCATCTGGATGACAGCACCACAAGGTGATATCATCGGCATATGCAAGCACGCGGATAGAAGGGATGGTCTCTAGGGCTCGAACAAGAGGAATTAAAGCCACATTAAATAATGTGGGGGCGAGAACGGAGCCCTGCGGCACTCCTCTATTGGAAGTGAAATCACCAAAGGGCTTTCCGTGGACACGCACGCTGAAGGTTCGATTTGCTAAAAAGGCGTGAATGGAGAGGAGGAACCGGTGAGGGAGACCAAGAGTTTGAAAGGAGGCAAGAATGGCAGAGTGAAGGATGTTATCATATGCCTTTGTTATGTCTGTAGCGATTGCGGTTCGTACAAGGTGACTCTGCGGAGAGTGGTCAAGCACGTCAGCAGCCAAAGTAGCAAGGCCGTCCTCCGTTCCAATTTGTGGGCGGAAACCAATTTGGGAATCTGGGTAACAATCATGGGATTCCAGCCACCACGACAAGCGTGCGGCTAGAATGTTTTCATAAAGCTTGCAGATGGTAGGCGTAAGGAAAATGGACGAAGGGCCGAGAGAGATACTGGAGGCTGACCTGACTTGGGTATTGGAACCACAATAGAATGCTTACAGTCTCCCGGCATGACGCCAGTAAGCCACATTTCGTTAAAAGTATCAAGTAGGGTTTGCAAAGCCCTCCCTTCCAATTTACGGAATAAGGAGTTAGGTATGCCGTCGTGCCCGGGAGTAGTAGTAGTTTTTAAACGTTCAATGGAGGCCAGCAGCTCTGCCATGGTGAGGTCAGAAGTAATCCCATCGGGGGGCTCTGCTACCGATAAGTCAGGTGGAGACGTAGCGGTGCAGTCGTGGTTTGGAAAAAATTGACGGGCTGCTTGTTGTGCAAATGTGTCCTCATCCACATTTAGCGCGAGACGAATGCTCTCTGTGTAATCTGCAACCTGAGAAGGGCGCTCCATGGCGTGAAACACTCTCCAAAGATGTCGATTGCCCTGCGTAGAGTACAGGCGGGCACACCATGCAGCCCAGCGTTGCCTACCTAGCCGCTTTGCATAGCGCCGCGCCCGTGCGGTAGCGCGGTGAAGAGTAGGAAGAGCCGAAGGGTCATCGGGGTGACGAGTAGCGTAAAGATCCGCCTGGCGACGAAGAGCCCACAGATTCAAGATATGTATGTCCGGGTTTGGGTCGTCTTCATTTACAGTAGTGGTAATAGTGTGAGTAGCGAGAACAGCAGAGAGAGTTGACAATGCTGAAGAGGGGTTGAATGTAGATAAATGATTGTCTGCGCGTACAGAGTCCTATGATGTTATTCTTACAGTGCGACGGATTTTCCGTAGACGCGTAGGCGTGAGGGAGATAAAAATAGGGCTGTGATCGCTACCCCAAGTATCATAATCAACAGCCCAACGAGGGTTACCGGGGCCTAACCACCAAATCAAATCAGGTGAATACGGGCCACCTCGTGGGCGGGTAGAAGTATTCGGGTGGTTTAAAAGTTGAAAGGAATGATCCGAAAAGCTCCCTTCGATGTGTGCACCCCTTGAGGAATCCGATGGGTAACCCCACGAAGTGTGTGCGCCGTTGAAATCACCACCAACTAGAATAGGGATACCCGAGTTGGTAGAACGTAGAAAACGAACCCATCCCAGATTGGGAGATGCGGAGCCAGGACGACTATAAAAAGAAACTAGAATAAGGGGTGTGCGTGCAGGTTTTACGAGAAGGGCGACAACCTCTTGACGTGTGTTGCACCACCGTGAAAGGTCGACCGGTGTGTGCGGAACTGAACTGTGAATATAAATTGCAGATTTACCTGGGCTGAGGTAGGAGGCGGTGCAACGGCGATCAGGGATAGAGGGTGAATGGTATGCGCGGAAACCTGAAAGGCGTGGGAGTGCATTATGCTCTTGCAGTAGGAACGCCCATGCCCTCAGCTTTCCGTCGCGAAGGCGGATGTCCACTTCAGAGGCCTTGTCAGCGAATCCTCGACAGTTCCACTGCACCACCACCGATGATGATGCGCAATCCATGACGAGGCCGAAGAGCTTCCACGATGAGGGTGTCACCTACTTCATCAGCGCTAATATTTTATCCACTGTCGGGGTAGTCACGGCTAACAGGTGGTCGGCACCTGATTGTGGCCCAGTGCTTACCCTAGGTGATTCCTCTGATGGTTGCTCCCGAGTTATTAGAATTCTTCGAGAGGATTGAGAACGACGCTGTTCCCGGCGCTGGGAAAGTTCGTCTAGTCGGCGGCGAGCCTCCGCGATTGCGTTGTCTAAAGCTGTGTCTTCATCTGTGGTATAAACATGTGATGGATGCACTGGACGTTTTGGCGTACCATTTGATCCGGGAAGGTGAGCCGCTTGTGCATATGTACGCTGGTGAGGAGACGTATGGTGAGCAGCAGGCTCAGATAAAGGAAGTTCAGGGAAGTCGTTGTCGTCACATGCGAGAGCTGCAAAGCGATTGCTTGTAGGAACATCCAATTTTGCAGGCGACTTGTGAAACTTCTTTGCTTGCTTCTTCTTTGGACAAGCGGGGGAGCGAATGTCATGGTTCGGCAATTTGCACAGGGCACAATGAACTGTTGGTTCATTCATGTCGGCCACAGCTGCTGGATTAGGGCAGGTATTTTGCATATGTCCTTCTTTGTGGCAGTGATAACAAAAATACGACGAGGTCGGAAGGGCTGTGGTTTGACGATCGCACCGTAGTAGGTAAGGCACTTCGGGAGAGTCAACGGGCCTTGCAGGATGGGCAGGTATGAGCCCCGGCGACCCATAGGCCGTGCTTGCAGTACAACATGAGTTGAGCAGCGAATATTTGCGCGCACCTCCTCGGGAGGGCTCGTGCTGTCGACATGATAAACCATGCAGCGGAGTGTGTCAAGACCAGATGCAAAATGTATTTGCACCGTGACATGCTTGCTGTCATCCAGGGGGATCCGCGTAACTGCGCAGTTTCTTGGCGTCCATCAAGGATGACAAGTTTACCGTGATGGTGTTTGATGGGCGATGGACGACAAACCCGCAGTAGTTCGAAGAGCCAAGAGCGTGGTCAATTGTGGCTTGAACATTCCGGGCAGGGATGGCAGTCATATCTAAGCGCAATGTAGGCTTGATGGTAACGCGGAACGAGTTCGCAGCAGGCGGAAGAGAGCCTTGACTCACGGGAGGAATCTGTGGATCAGGCCCAGACGCTGGTGACGGCCCTTGGTGAGAATACTGAACTGGCGCGACGGGCACAGTTTCTTGAGGGAGCGCCACGGGCACGGAGGCGGTAGAGCAGTCCATGTCACAGGCCAAAGTCGTAGCATCGGAAGACGGCGCAGGCTGGAGGCCCAGAGGCGCTGACGATTGCGTGGACGTGGAGGCTGCGTCAGGTGGCAACACAGCGGGCATCCGCGTAGCTGTCGTCGACAACGCAGAATCCATGCAGACGCGTAGCGCGGTCTCGCTCGGCAGCGCCGAGCTAAGCCTAGCTTGCCCCTGAGGGTTCCGGTTGGGTTTTCTCACTTGAGAATGCGCCCACCGTGCCGGGAATTTCTCCGCAGGGGCGTCGTCAGCATTCGGTCTCACGGAGGGCACTGTCCGACCCACGCCACACGCGAGAAGACAGCTAAAAGCGAAAACACAGACCTAGAAGCAGACACGCAGCCACCCACTAGGTCTTCGTCTTCTTCCAGTCCGAGTAGACCTGCCAAGTTGGCGCGGAAAGCATTTAAGTTGTGCGGCAAAGCCGCATTTCACGTTTGCAGGAGATGCAATGCGGAGAAAATCCGACGAGGAAATCATGGAGAGATTACAGTCGGCAATCTCATTCCAACATATTTTACCGTGGGCACTGCTAATTTAAGCAGCGTGTTTCATTTAATAGTTTACACACTTTTTAATAGGCTTTCTGAGTTAGAAGCTCGCTTTTTCGGCATAGTATTGTCAGCGGTGCAGTGCATCAGAAAACAGTCGAGACGTGCGAACTATAGAAGGCTGGGTAACTAATACTGAATAGTTAACTTTTTAATTATTACTGCCAGTGTACTTTGTTATTGAGATGCATGTATCCCACCGTAAGTAAAACCCATGCTATTTTTTTAGAATTTCGAAAAGGCGGTTGCCCTCAGTGGCGTGGTCCAACAAATTTTGGCTATTTCTGCGAGTTAGCTGCACTGGAGCGGTTGCTTTGCCCGCAAGCTTCTCGAAAGCGCATGTATTTTAGCGCGATGTAGCCAGAATTTGTCTAACCACAGCGCCAAGCGCAAAAGCGCTTTGGAAATTATAAAAATTGTTATAGATATGTTTCATCGTGCGCTACACGCCTCTCGATAATTGAATCGCCTAACGTGTAAACTTAATTGATTGACTATCGCAATCTTAGTAAACGAACCTGTTAGCTCGTATTAGCTTTATTCTGATTTACTACACAGCTGAGTATGTTATGGCGAAAAAAAGCCTAACTCAAGAAGCCTATTTTTAAAAAATTGTGTAATATCGTGAAAAACCCTGGCCGATTGCACCGATTGAACGTCTGGAAAATCTGTTCCAGCTCTGGGGGCTTTGACGCATGGCTTAGATGCTTTCTGCGCGAACTGTGCAGATCTACGGTGCACTCCAGGTACAGGGTTGGTCAAAAGTTCCCAGGCCACAGGGTCTTCTTTGAAGCGGTATAGTACGGACCTTCACACCGCTATGGGTCTAAGAAGGCTCTGAGAGGCGAGAATGATGCTTCTCCAACGCCATTAGGCTTCGAAGGTGCCGTAAATGCCACGCCACACTTGTAAAAGCAGACCACGTGGCCTGGAAACTTTTGACCAATAATAATAATAATATTAACAAGTACAGGCTTTGACCAAGCTTGTACTTGCAACTCTAGCTCTCAGTAGTGTTCCTGTATATGCTCCCGCAGGGAGCATATACAGGAACACGAACACTAGCTCTCAGCAGCAACTAGCGCCATCTGTCGGCAGCATATTGATAGCATACACGGTTGCAAATGCGCGGCAAAGGCCTGTGCAATAGTTCCTCTTCTTGCGCCCACTAGTTCTGACGGACACTGAAATTCAGTGGTGAGTGCCAAACGTCCAGAATTCCTTGCGCTATTATAGAAAATTCAGCGCCATGCAATACGTTGTGGGAGCGACGCCGACTAAAAGCGGGTGCCCAGAGTGTCTAGGCTTACGCGGGGGAATGTTAGCATGCAGTGGAGTTCACCACCGCTGCCCACGTTCAGCGAAGCGGATGAACAATTGCGTCCGCGAAAATGCGGTATTTTCTTTGAGTGATCACATGGTCTCAAACAAAGGTTTTAAGACTTTTATTGGGAGATTGGTGTCGCGTGTTTGTTTTTTTCCTTTGCAGCAAATACGAAAAAAAGCTGTAGGTTATTAACTTAGTTAAACCAAGTAGGGGTGCGAAATCATGTGTTTAGCCTGATTGGTTCACTGTTTTGCTTTGCTGGGTCGTTGGCACTTCTACCGACAGATTAGACTCAAGTTAAGCTCTGATCGAGGTTAAGCTGATCTGATCTCTTCACACCGCAGATGGAAGTTGATGAATATGGCGATGTGCAGTGCACAGCGTGAGAGTGTATTGCTGTTGAACACGAGGAATGGTAGGCTGCTTAAGTGTAACAAATAGCATGTCAAAGAAAAGACTGGTTTGCATAGTGCCCTCGTGCACACAAAGCACCACACAAATGTGACAGTTCACCGACCATGACACAAAACTCCCCTTGGCGAGAAGCCAGACCTTGACGGACAGAGTCGATGTGTGGAGTTTAAAAAAGGAAGATTTTGCAGCAGGTTGAATATACATCCCGTGAACTCGCTTAAATAAACTCGAATCCATAAAACCAAGGTAAGGCTGCCGATACATGGTCACAGGGAACAGAGATTCTATTAGTACTTCTGTTATCTGCCTCCTTGACAGGTCAGACGAATATTGCAACGAGAAGCGAACAGTCAGGAAATGAAAAATATCAGCAACGTTCTTCAGGAAGTCTCACAAAACGCCCTCTCGGCTATGACCAGTCGAAGCACTAGAGGCGACAACTCAGTCGTCTTCTAAGCACCGCTAGCATAAATGGGTGGCTTGCAGGTTCGAAGAAGGAAAACCAGGATACAAGCTGATGGACAAACGAGTGAACAAGGCCAGCTCCTCCAGACTTGAGAAAAAGAAACAAATAGTCTCGACAGATAGGCTCGCGTTGGGAGCGCCAAACAAATGTCACGAATATCCTGCGCAGTGCTTGAACCCACTTCCTCGCATAGTGCGCCACTTGCAATGCATAGCCGTGTTTACAACTAAGAAGACGTTGCAGACTTGTGCCCGAGTAAAAATCGAAAGCTCACCGCTTATCCAACCGTGCGTTTGACGCCGAACAGAGATAATTAGTGACTCCCAATAAGGCCCATTATGGCGGACCTGATGAAGGGGTACCCCAAAACCGAGGGAATCAGAGTCCCAGCTAACGCCACCAAAACGTTTAGGTTTCATTTCGCAGTAACCCAACAGGAACCAGTTAATTTTTTTGATGTTTAGAGCCGCGCCAAACAAGTCAAACAACTGCGCTGCTAAATGCAAAGGTTCAAGCGCAGTCTTCTTATCTGAACAGAAAACGGCGACGTCATCAGCATATGCGAAAGTTCTAATTTCCGACTAGTCAAGTGAAAATCCTAGAATAGCTCGAGATCTGATGATGCTAAGGCACGAAGGTTCGAGGTATAAACCAAATAGCAGAAGTGAAAAAGGGCAGCCTTGCCGGACATACTAGATTAGTGGAATTGGTTTGGTCAATTCATGAGTAACGATCAATCGTGTATGGGACGATTTCTGGCATAGTCTAATGCCCTTAAGCAATGTATCTCCAATGTGTGTACGTTTAAGGACTGCAAACAAGAACTCATGACTCAACATATCAAAGGCCTTCGGAATATCAATGTGAATTAGAGTAACCTGACAGGCCTAATATTTTACAGACTCCAACAACAAACGGGAAGTATGTTTGAGTTTGGATGCCCGGTCACGATAGACACGCGCCTAATGCGAAACTATAAAATCCAGCCCCTAAAGCTGCGAGCGGGATGAAACGATTTTTGCAAATATTTTATAGTCTACATCACACAATAAAATTGGAAGTAGAACAAGCCAAAAAGACAGGCACTAAGAATGAAGGAAACGTTTTGTAGAATTCGCAACTGAAGCCATTCTGTGATGCAGTGTTTTTATGGGACATACTTCAGCGAATAGTCAAACGGGGCGTTAAGATCTCGCCTTACCGTATAAGGCTCTTGCCTGTCCTGAAAGACTCCGGTATTCCGTGCGATCTCATTAATGCTGATTGAACTTTTAGCTTGTGGAAGAGCCGCATGATGGATCAACACGCGGAACCACCTTGTTCATATAAGCCTCTGTTCAGTGAAAAGTGCGCCTTGGTGTGGGGTGTTTGCGCTTCATTTTGGCAGTAAATGCTTGGCGCTTTTTGCTTCGCAGGACCGACCGTCTGAATGGTTGCCGATTTTTGACGCACGTGTATGTCTACCACAATTTTGATGTGCTGGTGAAGTAGCAGTTTAGGAAGACATGAGAATATGTTTCGGTATTGCATAAAGTATGTATTTCCGAAAGCACTTGGTAGCCTAGCGGATTTTATTTCGATGCAAATAAAGAAAAAAAAAAGATAGAGCTGTCGTGCAGTGGGCAGCGAAGCTGATCTATTCGCGCCGCCAAAGGTTTGAATCCCAGTGGCGGCAAAATTTCTTTTAATGTTTAATTTTTACTAGGTAAAGGTCAAGGCTTCAGCGTTGAATCGGCTTTTGCAGCTCTGATCGGGAAGATGAGCTTCCGCACTAAAAGGCAATAAGTGCACCATCTGGTTAGATCTCACGGAGAAGCGCTTTAGCTATCTCATTCTGGTCGGTTACTGTGCGTCCAAAGAACGAGAGCCTGTGTCTGCTTCAGCGAATATATATGGGCTAGAAGACTAAGGTCACGATGCCGAGTTCGTCTAGCATATAACGATGCTAATTAGAAGGAGTTCTCCAGACCGAGTTTTACGCGTATTATCTAATAAGAGAGACATTCTAAGAAACTTTTTTTTTAATCCATTAGCGCCCAGTTTACTTTGCAAAGTACACTTGGTTTTTGAGCTATAAAAAATTTTAACCGAATATTCAGATTTGGCTAGTTTGCATTTATGGCACCAGGTGTTACAGCAAGACACTCCTAATCTGATATATTGGCTCGGTACCCTTTCTTTCGATCTACGAGTCGTCATCATCCCGGAAAACGTGTGCTGTTCGAATGCTTGCGGTGAGTACTGCATTTTTTCTGTGTTTTCTGCTGTTTTACGCCGTATATTGTATAAATAATGGCATATTCAGCATTATGTGGCGTAAGGTAATCGCTACCAAGCACAGGAAGCATCTAGAATGATCTATTTTGATTAGAGGGGTAGATAAATCGCGGTGTATTTTGTATAGTACAACGTGCCTTCGCTGGAACTTAGACTTGTTTGTTGTTGTAGGTTGCCTCAGGATGGATCCCGGTGTTTTCTTTGGAAAAAGACCGTTTTGCCGGTTGTCTGAGGCTCTCGAGGTTGCCGCTGATGTTGCTGTGCATGCGGAAGAGCCTGTAGATATTGTTATTGTGCCTCCTGAGCCTAGCGTGGATACTGATGTGGAGGAGGCAGACGACGACGGTACAACTGATACGGTGGTAAACGACGTCTCAGGTGACTAGAGAGATCCTTTTACATACCTTGATTCAAAATCTAGAGAAACATAAGCCTTTATATTGCTTTCTAGGCACGCTGGAGTTACATTGCGGTGGATGTGAGGAAACTCGGGACGATGCAAGGCCGCGCAACAGAAAAGCAAAGGTCTAGCGTCCGCTTTGGAAGAACAGCCAGCCAGAGTATCACTGGGCCACTCCAACTAGGGGCATTAAGGAGAGAGAGTTGAACCTCAAGTCTTTATTCTTTGGAAAGTCTCCGAATGAGGTGTTCAGCACAATACTCGATGATGAAGTTCTGACTCATATTGTAGTGCAAACCGGAAAATATGCGAAGGAGAATAATGAGCACGGTTTTGTCATCAACATAGAGGATGGTAAGAAACTCATTGGAATTCTGTTGCTTAGCGATATCACAAGCTGCCCAGCCAGCGAATGTACTGGTCCATTGACGAGGACGCTTTGGTTTCGTGTTTTGCAAACTGCATGAGCCGACAGCGATTTCTGGATATAAAGCGCTTTTTGCACCTAGCTGACAATGATTTGATTCAGAGCACAAGTGACAGAATGTTCAAGGTGAGATCGCTAATTGAGCTCCTGAACAAAAAGTTTAGACAGCACGGAATTTTTCATGAAATCCTGTTCATAGATGAATCAATAGTAAAATATTTTGGGCATCACTCATGCAAGCAGTTTATCAGGGGGAAGGCAATACGCTTCGGCTACAAAAACTGGATGTTATGCAGCACCAATGGGTACTGCTATGCATTCGACACATACTGCGGCAAGTCCATTACACCTGATACAAGGCCACTGGGCTCGCGTGTCGTTTCTTCTCTTCTTGAAGTTGTACCGACGGCAAGCGAGCATGCTGTATTCTTTGAGAATTTTTTACCAGTCACAGCCTTCTCGCGTCTCTTTACACTCTAGGATTTCGAGCAACCGGGACTATTCGAGAGAATCGTCTGAATGGATGCCCTCTGCTTTCTAAGAAGGAGATGGAGCGAAAGCAACGTGGAGAATAATGCTTTTGTTTTGATCCCGAAAACGAGGTTCTTTTAGTGAAGTGGAGAGACAGTATCATAGTGACGATGGCGACGAATTATGACACCATTGAACCCCTGAGCTCGGTGAATCGATGGTCATCTTCCGAAAAAAAGAGTAAAGGTTCCGCAACCAAATCTCTTCAGCAGCTACAACAGTGGCATGGGAGGTGTGGATCTTAACGATCAAACTGTGAACAACTACAGAGTTGGCATCCAAGGAAAAAAATGGTGGTGGCCCCTATTTACGCAGATGATCAACATGGCCGTAGTCAACGCATGGATAATTTACCAACTTGTAGGCGATTCACAGCTTGACTTACTCGCATTCACCCGCATCATAGCGAGGCACTACCTGCGCCTTGGTGTGCCTCACTGGATCACCAAGAGGTCTCCACTATATGTCCTATCTGCCATTATTCTCAATCCACACGGACATTTTCATAAGAAGCTGGACAAACAACTCCGCTGCACTGTCTGTCACAAAAGGTCGAAATGGTCTTGCGAAAAGTGCAGTGTTACACTCTGCATAAAGCATGGTTGCTTCAATAAGTTTCATGCACCGTGCTAACTTTCACATTTGCCATGGGAGCGCCCAGTGTACTTTCTTAAGTACAGTATCATAACTTGTGAACTAATAATGGTAAGGCCATGAAACTTTGCACGTGTTGTTATTTACTTCAGGTAATAAGGTGTGCAAAAGATAATTCAACTCCTATTAGTAGTTTCTCCGTGGGCCTTAATGGGTTAACTTCAGATCGCATAGTACAAGTTGACAGATTAGAAGTTTTACATGGCTGTTGTACATTATTCTTGCATCGTACTGTCGTTTCTTTACATAGCTGTGGCATTTACTCAAGTGGCACCTGCACTCTAAACACGAATACGCCTACAGAGAAATAAACTGGGAGTAAGCGCTCTTATGGCGCTCTTCCTTTTATGTAAGCAGTTGTAGTGAGAGACAGCTTACTCCCTTCTTACTCCTTCCTGTTTATAGTGTGCCCTTGGGCACATTTCAATTTCGGCACTGTGCCACATCCTCCGTGCTGACAAGGCCGGATTTGTGAGACGCTGTATAAATCCTCAGTTACAAGTGGTGCCAGTCTTGTCATTTTCACATGCCTGCTTAGTCCCCGTTTCCATTTGTGCAGCCTTCAGAATATGCTACAAATATAAACCAACTGGTCCAAACCAAAATATTACTTAAAAGCTTAGATTTTTTATGTTAATACCAGTCAGCTTTTTATTACATCCTTCACTGCTCTGTTCAGCATGCAGCAGTGTATCACAAAGTAGCACAACAAAAAATATCATAGGGTCATGCTTAACTAAAAAGAATTGCTCCTGCTCTTCGATGAAATTATTAGCTAAAGGCGCACAATGTCAAGCTTTTACCAGCAGCACCCATATATCATTTCCATTTTTTTTTACATTACTTCCTAACTGCTTAACAAACTATTTGACAACTATTGCTAGCAGCGCACAATGCAGCAGCGAATGGACATGAAGCGCAGCATAAATTCTCGTGGCACTCGCCTCTCACTGGCTGATTTTAGCGAAGTAAAGCGCATTTTTTTTCTTCACGGTCCAGGCTTCTTCTGGAGCTTTGTTATAAGCATTAGAAAGCGATAAATAGCCGGGCATCCTGACTGTAGACCCGACGCACGCATGCCGCGGGCCGCACAGGAGCTTCAGACTGATTTGAAAGTGACGAGTAGCTGGGCAAGGAGAGCTGCTGGCTTACAGGTTGAAGATCCCAGCCCCGCGCGCGGGCTGCGAACCATTTCGGAAGCAATGAAATAACCTTAAAAAAAGTTTTTGAGGAAAGGAAATGGCGCAGTATTTGTCTGACATCTCAGCGGACAAGGGAAGGGAGGAAGATGGGAGTGAAAGAAGGAAGAAAGTGGTGCCGTAGTGGAGAGCTCCGGAATAATTTTGACCACCTGGGGGTCTTTACTGCTTGTGTTTTCGGCCGAGTCGAGCTGCGTGTATTGAGTGCACTGAAGAGTTCTCCGTAGCCGAGAATGGCACCGAAAATTATAAAAGGCATTACTCTCACGTCACACTACGCAGCTGATCGCTGGCAAGTGCCCAATCTCAATCCGGCGGTCTCAGCTACTCATCACTTTCAAATTAGAGTTTGTTGCTAGATTGTCAGTGGAATCAGGGACCATGAAGGAAGAGCAGAGAAGGTGCTCTCAACTAAGCACTCAATCGGAGGCGAGTGCCGGGAGAATTTCAGCCCGATGATTCTCGCGACTGCCGGTGGAACAGACACTGCCTTTGTTTTGGCCCTTATGCACTACCAACAAGGAAACTAAGCGTCGTGGGACAACGGTCGTGCTTAAGTAACTTACTCTAATATGACGCGACTTCGGTTTAGTGTCTCGCAAGGGAAGCGCCGTGCTGCACAGCCTAACGAAAACATGTTCTCTGGACG
This sequence comes from Amblyomma americanum, assembly GCF_052857255.1. Taxonomy (NCBI): domain Eukaryota; kingdom Metazoa; phylum Arthropoda; class Arachnida; order Ixodida; family Ixodidae; genus Amblyomma; species Amblyomma americanum. Next base: position 242,775,056 of record NC_135497.1, read on the forward strand.
AAAAGGCGAACAAGACACGCGCAGCAATCATCGCGTTTGTTCAGTCGAAGCGGTTTCCATCAAAATAACAGTCACTGAGTGCTCCTGTAAGGCTCACTGATCATATCTCATGCTGGCACAGCTTCTGACAAATGTCGTACACAACAAGCGCAAAGGAGACTATTTTGTACTAAATAAATAGTTATGAAACACCACGATAGAAGCAGCGAAACCAGAGAGAAAACCGTGTGAACATGAGCGCCGCCATTAAAAACGATGGACTACTGGCTTCTTGGCTACTTCGGCGCTTCGACCATGTACTGCACTTTACACTAAATTAAACTATACAACAACATATACTTATTTTATTTATTTATTAATCCATAGCCCTGCATTATAGCTACTTTAAATTTTCAAACCTATTAGCGCTGCTCGCAACTAGAAACCGGAGCCGCGCGGCGCCAACGTTGGGGAAAGCGCGATAGATAGCGCCAACAGCGGAAATAGATTGCAGCATGGAGGAAAGAAAAAAGAGGCCGTCACGTGACATTTTTTGAAGCCGAAAACGAGCTCGGCACCAAATTGTCCGGGCGCGCTTTTGTTTATTTTTATTTGCGCTCTTGTTTACGTTTCTCCTCGTGCGCGTTTCAAACCACGCGAAGGAGCCAGACTAGAGAGACTCCAGTGCGAGTGCCGCTTGACTCCTGGCCGTTGTTCATGTATACGGGAGACGTCGGAAGCGTTCGTGTGAGACATCCAGCTGCTTCCAGTTATTGCTCTTTGCCGCGTCGTCTCCGCGCCGTCCCCGCTCTCTCGTTCGAACGAAACAGTCCGGCCTTGCATGGCCATAATCAAGTAGCATTCGGCAAAGGCACTTATCGCAACTGTGGCAAGCGCGGGAAGCAACTTATTACGGTGGTCCACCATGGTAGGTCGTTTATTGCCACTTTTGCCTGCGTCGTTTTGCGAAGACGGAGATATGTGTCCGTGAGTTTCTTCCAGGCTGCACTTTGCGAAATATACTGGTATACTTACATCCGGCTCATCCTAGACTCGTACGAGTTAATAGCAGGGCTAGAAGGTTAATTTCACCAGGTAAGGTGAAGGACAAAAACTAGTTCAATGAAATTGTGTATAAATACACAGCTGCTGCCAAAATATAGCAGAATAAAACAAAACCAAATCTTCCATATATATACTTTGAAGAGCATGCTTTTTGTTCTCATTTTTTTATATAAACTGTTACACATGGTGCCACTGAAATAGAACTTATAACTCTGTGCCGTGTATCATCTTTAATTCTTTTTTTATTCTGTGTGCCTTGGATTGCACTGTGTATTTCATGATACTTCTGAAAGAACTATCCCACTTTAATGCAATGTAAAGTACTGCCTTTAAATTTAAGCTTCCTGAAAAGCTTTAGAACATGGCTACCCTGGAAGCTTTCCGTGTCCAGCTTGCTGGCACAAGGCTTATATTTAAATGGCCCTCTGCAATACTTTGTACATGAGAACATCATGATTTTCGAATGGACAGCTGTCAAATGTGCTCATGAGGTTTTAAAACAATCTTTATTTGCTGGAATGAATTCAGAGCTTCATGCCTGAGATCCCTGAGCAAGGTTCTTGATGTCGAGATGTTTGCATGCTGCGTTCGCATAAATGTGGTCCGTATACTGGCCACACTTCAATCACGCTCTCTGGCGGATAGCACAATCCTCTCAGTATTATGCTGAATGAGTGTGCGCGTCCATGCTTTTGGCTAAGTCGTAAACAATGCTTCCATGATGCACGATAACACCGCAGCTTAGTGTTCAACCTGCCTTTTAATGCTGCTCTTGTTGATGAATATTGCAATCTCTATATTGCATATGTTTGGGAAGCTGGCTGTTTCAACAACGTCTCCTGCTGCAGCAGTGAGTACAAAAAGAATCCTGGAGTATTTTGTTATTGGTCTTGAATACTGTATTTTTCTTCATAGCAAGTTTTCGTGTGGCTGGCCATGCCGGGAAAGCTTTCTCATGCATCAGCGAGGATTGGCAATTATACTAAGAAGTCTGAGTTCTTGACCCTGAATGCAAAACTTAGCATCATAACATATTCATAATGATGACCGCGCCAACAATGACATTTGATCCACAACTTCAAGAGCCACTCATAGAGGTGACAGAAACAGAGAGTGCCGACAGTGGCGATAGGAGCACGGCAGGGAAGGATTTATGGTGGGGGGGATGTCATCCCCATTCAAAAACCTGACATTTTACATAGGAAAACCGTGCCGAGCCCCTATTTCTCAACAAAAAAATTCCAAGAAATACATGTTTCATATGAGACAGCCCCCTCCTCCCCCCCGTTAAGAATGATCCATAAATCCACCCTTCTAGCATTGACACGTGGCAGGTTTTGCATCCACAGATCTAGTGTAGAGCATGATTATTTATATACATGACCGTACCTTTTTAGACTGCTTCTAGAAGTTTAGGAGTACCCAGTGGCTTCAGTATAGGTTTCACAGTGCTGCTGTGCGTTATTTCATTGCTGTGTTTCATGTTTAACGTGCACAGTTGCAGCTGTACACATAAATTTTCTCTAGTTGTTGAAATTTTAGCTTGTAATGCCACTGCAGAGTAGCACACTTTACTTGTGATCCACCATACAGAAAATGAAAGTCAATGTATTGAACACATCAAATTATATTTTTTCAGCATAACTGCAGGCATCTTTGAAATTGAATGCACATGTGCATTCTCATTTCAATGAGTACTTTTTACCACAAATGACACTGTCATAGGACATGGGAAAAATAAACACATGTGAGAAAAAGCGCCCAAATTCAGTTCGAGCTTCATTACGCAGTGAAAGCTCGGAGCGTAAACGTCCATACTATTAATACGCGAAGGGTGGCAAACGAAACCATATGGGGAGTTGAAACATTTTCGCTGTCATGAAGTGCGAAAATGCTTCGCCTTTTTCGCACTTTTTTCGCATGACCTCAACAAAGCAACTGCTGAACCTGCTACAGGAAACGGATCTAAAAACAGCGTGCGACCAGAAATACAGACTTGATCTCGATATGAACGAATACACATGAGCCCGGCACGTCCCAAAGGCAAATAGCGTGCACGACACTTCAGACAGGCATGCGACAAAGTTTCTATATACTAAGAACAAAGCGAGCGCCGCTGCTTCCTTTGCAATATCGCTCTCCGCCCATGTCATGAACCCCGCCGCTCACACAAGCGCAATCGTCGAAAAACAAAAATACCAGTTGTATTATAACCAACACCAGTTGCAATCGCTGGAGTGTTGCAAGAACACACATAACTAGCAATGAGGTTTCACTGCTGATCGAAACGGGAACGCGAATAGCACACAGCACGCACAAGACACGAAACATTCGCACAATACGCCGACGACCGCTCTGTAGTGCACGCCGTTTCGAATCACTGGTGAACGAACAGGGCGAGTGAACAGCGCCCCCCCCCCCCTTACTGCTGTCCGGATATTTGCTTCTCAGTTTTCTAGTTCGCTTTCTCCATTTCGTGTCAACATTCTTTATATACAGGTATCTGAAAACTTTCGTAGCCCACTGCCCATTCGTAGCCCGTCCATTTTAGCCGTGATGTTATTGTGACTCCTAGATACTTATATTCTTTTACCTCTCTGACTGCATTGTTATTTATGTTGTATGTAAAATTAAGTTGCGTAGTCTTTTTACTGATGCAGAGATAAACTGTTTTGTCGAAGTTAATAACCATTTCTTATTTGTTACACCATTTTGCTAATAATTGTAGATTTTCGTTCAAAGTAAGCTAGTCAGACACAGATTTGACAGAATTAAATATAGTACAATAATCCGCAAACAGCGTTTCGGTCACAGAGGGTTAGAGAGCTTCTGTGAGGTTTTTTATACAGATATTGAAGAGTACTGGACCCAAAACCGATCCCTGAGGCGCACCTAAGTAAACTTCTAAGAATCGAGAGGTTGCTCCATCGATGTCGCAAACTGCTTTCGTTTTGTAAACATGATGTGACCCAACTGATTATTTGGTCCGGAATGCCTAATAATTTCATTTTTGTTGCTAGTTTATGATGAAGAACTTTATCAAAAGCTTTGGAATAATCTAAAAAATTATGTCGACCTGGCGACCACAATCAAACACTTTGACACTTTTACCTACAGTGACCCCTAGTTGTGCTGTAGTGGAATATCCTTGACGGAAGTCATGTTGGGCTTTGGTCATTATTTCCGTCTGGTCCGAAAAATTGTTGTGGTATTTGGTGATTAAATGTTCTAGCACTTTTGTAGGAGGTGGAAATGAGAGAAATAGGGCGGTAATTACCAACTTGCAGTCGGCTGCCATTTTTAAAATCCGGAATCACGTGGGAAATTTCCCATTCATCTGGTACTATACCCGATTCAAGAGACTCATTAAATATTATTATCGAAAACTTGGCTAGTATTACAGCGTAAATTTTAAGAAAGGTAGTGGGAATATTATCGGGGCCGGGAGTTCCTTGGTGTCTAGCCGCAGGAGTAATTCTACTATTATTTCTCTGCTAATGGTAACACTTCTTTCAAGACTGTTCAGACAACAGTCGTTAAACGTTGTATTAGATTTAGTAAATACGCTTTGGAAGTAAGTATTAGAAGCATCAGCTATCCCCTTTTTATCTGTAATGGCAGAGTCGTTGATGATAATCTTGTCAAGTTTTCTAGTTCCTTTGTTTGACAGAAACTGCCAAAATTTACTGGGATTTTCTGACACGAAAAAAACCAAGTGTCTCACCATGGAAGCCAGGTTGAAACTCTTAGTCGTAGCTGCATGTTTGCCCCTACCAAAAACGCACGGCACCATACTTCTGTATAATGACGTGGTATGCAGCACTTTTTGGTTGAAATCAGCTTCACAAGATATGGACATTGTTGCTGTCTTCTACACTTTAGCGTTAGGCTAAGATTAATGAAAATGACTCTTCAAACATTCTTGGGTTGGTAGAGCGTATTTCGGACGCGTATTTCGGAGGTTGTGTGTTCGGATTCCATTGATGACATGTCGTTTTTTCTTCTGCTTTCTAATAAATTATTTTAAAAATAATTACCCAGTTAATCTTCCGTCGATGAAGATGACAAATTAAAAAGACACTCCTTGGTTTCAGTGAATATTGGCTTCTTTCATGTGCGTTAATTAGAGTGTGCGAATATCTGCGGTGCTCACCGCTGCTTGTTGCTTTCGCAGCGCTAGTCGAGGCATGGCAGAGAAGGCCAAGTGGCCCGTGCGCCGCGGGGATAGAAAATCAACTATTACAATTTAGTTAATCAGCTTACTAGTAAAAGCAATTTACCAGTTGGGAGTTGAGTTGTACGCTGCAGGTGGTATTAACCTTGTTTGTTCTGCGGGCAATCTCCACCGTAGCGTGACTTATATGTTAATAATGACATAAACCTTTCGGATCAGTTGTCTGGTGTCCGCTTTAACTCGTATTACTACGCGTCAAACGCCATACTGTTACCTCAAAAAGCCTATTTTTAAAAAAAATTAGTGTCAAGCATTCCTGAAAGACCTGGTATATCGCCTGCGACGTGGAGCACCTAAAAAGCCCCAATTATCAAATAATTCCCTCCGCGTATGGATCTCAAGGAAGCGCTGGGCAAATTTTTAATAGGTCCGTTAGGTTTTCGGGGTCGCCGCCTGCAATCATCGCGTCCCGTCGGCATCGTCACTGGCATGAACGCTTACTTTCGGAGCTTTTTTGTCAGCTTTGGAACAATCGAACCTTGAAGCAAGTGCCAGGTATCGTAGTAGCTTATAAGAACGGTCAGCGTTCATGCAGTTGTCCCCGATAGTACAGAGGCGCGCTGGTGGTACTTCGCACAAGCAACTGCACGATGTGATTAAAACAAAGCTCCTCCTGCGGTAGCTCGAAAGTGGCCTCAATTTCGAGACATATTCTCGCGTCGGCTGTCCAATCTGCAAATTCCGGTTTTTGAGGCTGATATCCACCATCAGCTGTGGGTATGCCCGGCGCTGGAGCCGACGAGAATCTGGCACCTGGTGCGGCAGCGGGTCTCTCGCCGGCCAATACTTCGTTATATATCGCTTGGAGTCAGGGACCGCATTATCAGCTTTATTAGAACTGCCAACATTTTTCCTTTATTTAGCCATCATTATCTTTCAACCATCATTACATACCCTTTTTATGCCCTCAGGAAATAAATAAATATCGATTTGTAAGACGAAAAGACGAACAAACAAGAAAGCCGTGGTAACTCTTCTGTGCATGTCTGTAGACGTGAATTTGAGATGGCTGGCGATTAGTGCTGGAACTATAATTCGTTTCAGAGCTCTCCACAAACTATCTGCTTTTTTTCCCGCAGAAGGCGGAAACAGCGAGGTCAGACCAAAATGTGTCTTCTCCTGCGGTGCATGCGGTGAGCTGTTTTCAGCGCAAGATCTCTTGGAGAAGCACAGGCGGCGCAAGCACCCGCAGAGACCAGAGGGAAGGCACTGCTGCGCCCACTGCCCCTATTCGAGCGATCGAAAGTAAGACAAGATTTGAACTTTCCTCTCGTTTTGGTTTTGTTATGTGAGGTTTTAACTGGGGGATAAATAAGTTATCCCCGATTAACCGCTGCTCACATGGTTCAAAACTGCCCGGACCCTACCCCGTGATAGCTCGCGCTACCGAGCGCACGCCGACCACGTCGGGCCTTGCTCTGCGTGGGAAGAAAGGAGCAACACTCTGGCTGACTCAAACAGGCATTTATTGGTACAGCAACAATAACGTCGCCTAGCAACAAAATATGCGAAGGAATTGAGGTCATCCGACTCACCATCACGGTTTCGAGCGAACATTCGCCCACGCTAGGGCAAGCGAGAAACTCCGAGGCCAATAGGGACGAGCTAGCGGGAGGGTGTTCCCAACATGAGGCCTCGCTCCGCTAGCGAAGAGCGGAGCGCCGCGCCGAACAGTCGGTACGCGTCGAGTTCCCGAGCCGAAGATCGGGCGCTATATGCTGTTGGAGATGGCGCTTCGTTCCCACCGCTGGACACCAGTTGTTGAATGGGGGTTCAGTGTCACTCCCGACGGGACCACAGGTCAGGAACGACGCTTGCTCCGAACTGCGCCACCACCACCAGGATAGGACTGCTGACGAGGTTAAGGAGTTAGATGATCGGAGGAAGGTTACTGGAGGGTTCATTTACAATATTTACATAAATAGAGTCAAAAGGAACTTCTCTCCGAAGAGAGGATATTAAAAGGAGGCCTAAGGAGCCTTAAAAGGGAGCATGATCCCTAAATGAAGCACGATTCAGGGAGCGCCCAAATGGCGCACGATTTTCACTGCACTCGCTGTCCAGTTTTATACTGTTCTTGGTCCCTAGATTCCCCAGGTTGAGGACGTCTCCGCCAGGGTGGGAGTGGTCTATCTTATATTATCACGCACAAACACGCACCACCGCACAGAGGGACATGCCCTCGTCATGTGTTGAGCCAGGGAGAGAGGAGGATGCCCTCGGGTGCACTCCGACTGCGGAGGGAGATGATCTCGTAGCCAGCCGAAAGATTCCACGCACCGCCGTCATCTGTTCTTTAGATGTCAGGCGACGCCCCGGACAAGAACGCATGGTCGGGTCCAGTAGTCGGAAGGGTCGCTTCGTTCCTGGCGACGCCTGCGAAGGCTGGCGGACGACGTTGCTAATCCGCCGCCGTTTTTTCACACAGAGCGTCTTCTACTGGGAATGAGGCCGCATTAGTTCCCTCAACTTAGTCACGGGCATTTGGGGAAAATAGTTGCCGTTGGCTCGCTGCGGCGGCCTCTCCGCTTCGCCCGGAGCCCGCCCGGGATCCGGGGTACTCGGGTCGGAAACGTGGGAGGATTCTTATTGCGTGGCTCGGGACCATCCCGAAGAAGCTTAGTGATGGCTTCCTGCAGGTGAACCTTGCCGAAGACGCTGCCAACCCAGAAGAGCGGGCCCCCGAATGTAACAATGCAATGCCCCGCGCGCACGTGCAGCAAATACGCAGTTTGTGGCACTCGTTTCGTTGCGACGGCGGCGCCCTTCCTTGTTATTTAAAGTAACTAAAAATTAATATAGAGTTAATATTAATATATAGAGTTAATATGCAGATACACCTGCGACTTGCGACAAAGGTGCTCCAATATTTATATTCAAAAATGGCAGGAAGAGGTGAGGGAAATAGCTGGGTATTACTGCAGGATAATGTTACAACCGGATGGTGTTGCATTATTGAAAAAAGAATACTCCCTTTCTTTCTTCTCTCCTTCCGGACGAAGCAGTGTCGGTGAGAGGTGGATCCGCGGCCCCGTGTGGTAGCATATACGCATGCAGTGGGCTTCTTCTAGTTTTTCAGCTCTGCGTCGTCAGTGTGGCTAACATGCTCACAGTGTCTACTTTTTAATCCCCCTTTCATTTGCTTCCACACAGACCTAATGTCGTCAGACACGTGCGGACCCACACGGGCTGGCGGCCCTTCTTGTGCCAGGTGTGCGGGAAGGGCTTCGCACGGCTAGACCATCTCACCGGCCACCAGCTGGTCCACTCGGGGGAGGGTCTGCACGAGTGCCCGGACTGCGGACAGCGCTTCAGCCAGGCGTCTAACCAGACTGGCTGCTCACCGCAGGGTGCAGCACTGTGTGGACGGCGGGGCTGCCTCGCACCTGTGTACCCGCTGCGGGAAGTGGTTCAACCATAAGGGCCACCTCAACAGGCACCTGCTGACAAACACGGGGGAGAGGCCCCACGTTTGCTCACAGTGCGGCAAGAGGTTCACGCGACTTGTTGATGCCGTGAGACCTGAGAGGGTGGTGCACGGCCGCCAATACCAGCTCCAGTGCCCGCTCTACGTGAAAGGCATTGTGAACATGGCCAACATGAGAATACATGTGTGCACATGCCACAGCTGTGCTAAGGATAACGAAGAGCTGTGCAGCGATGAGTGAGGGACTCAGTGCAGGTGGAGGCATGTAAAAGGCTCCTCTTGAGCCCTGTCTTGTGTGTTTTTTCGTGAAATTTTCACATCTGTGAAGAATTACACAAACTAGAATTTGTTTTTAGCACAGAAAGACACCACACGAAGAAACTAACTTCACAGTACCAAGCGCTAAGAACTCGGTTTTTATTGACAGATCGCTTGCTTTTATACAGCAGCTGCTCGTATCACATAACATCACATCACTTTATTTTCCTTAAAGACCCCTTTCGGGGTGTTACATAAGGGGTGGGGTTTACAAGATGCAGGCGATCACAGAAGTCGAAAATGTGGATGGACAGGTTATGGCAGCGACATGGTGGGGAAGGCCGTACCAGTCAGTTGCTGTTCGTGAAAAAAATGAGTTCATGAAGGTAGTAGTACGGGCTCGTGGACGCAAAACTTGACCGATGCGATGGGATCTGCGTGGTGGGGGTGCGCAGATGTATGGTTCTTGTCTTAGGGGTGAATAAAAAAACTTGTGATACAAAACAAGACTGGCAATGCGACGGCGAGCAGAAAGATCACACAAACCTGATTGTAATCTTAGAGATGATATGCTAACGTCGTATGAGTATGAAGAGAGAATAAATCTGGTAGCTCGGTTTTGTACAGCTTCGATGGCATTTGTTAAATATGCTTGATGAGGGTTCCAGATGGGCAATGCGTATTCCAGTTTAGTTCTGATAAGTGAGATGTATGCTTGTAGTCACGTGTTGAGGGGCTTCCCTCAGGTGACGTTTTAAGAAACCTAATGTTTTATTAGCTGATGATATCAGATTAGTTACGTGCAGTCGCCAAGATAAATCATTAGAAATGGTGATACCTAAGTATTTGTAAGACTGGACGAGGTCAACAGGGCAGTTAGAAACGGAATATTCAAAAACAAAAGGGTTGCGACGGCGGTGAAAAGACATGTACTTACATTTGTTAGGGTTGAGTGTCATCATCCACTGCGAACACCAGTTTAGTACGAGGTTTAGGTTTGCTTGAAGGGATTCTTGGTGAGAAGGGTTAGTTACCGAACGATAAATAACGCAATCGTCAGCGAACAAGCGGATATGGCAAGATACGCGCTGGGGTAAGTCGTTAATGTAAATGAGGAATAACAAGGGACCAAGGACGGAACACTGCGGGACGCCAGAGGTGACTGGGAGTGGGTTGGAGGATTGGTTATTAATGTAGACTGACTGAGAGCGGTGCGTGAGGAATTCGTTAATCCACGCGTTGATGTTTGGATGTAGGTTTAACTTGGAAAGTTTAAGAAGCAAGCGTTGATGAGGTACTTTATCGAATGCCTTAGCGAAGTCTAAGAAGATGGCGTCAGTTTGCAGATTAATATCAAGGTTGGCGTGAATGTCATGAAGAAAAATGGCTAGTTGAGTCTCGCACGAAAAACCCTTACGAAAACCATGCTGTGACGGATGAAAGAAGTTATTGTAATCTAAGAATTGCATGATTTGGGAGTAAATGACGTGTTCCATGATTTTGCAGGGAATACTTGTTAATGAAATGGGAATGGCCGATAATTAAGAGGTGAATCAGTATTACCTGTTTTGTGCACGGGAACGACCTTCCCCACTTTCCAGTCGTCTGGAATGGTTCCTTCGGAGAGTGATTGCGAAAACAATAAACAGAAAATACTGAAACAGGCTGGGTTAGCGTTTTTCAAAATTTTTGGATTGATGTCATCTATGCCGGCGGCAGAGGAATGTTTTATTTTATCTATTATGCACGAAATTCCACTACTGCTGAAAGTTATGGCGTCCATGGCTGTAGTAATAATAAGTGGTAATGTAAAACATGGTGCTTGGGATTCGTCGGTGAAAACAGATGAAAATGCAGAGTTAAAGATGTCTGCAGAGTCGGAATCAGCCACGATTTCACCAGCATTGTTAGTGATGGTGATAGCGCGCGATTCCTTCGGGTTTATCACCTTCCAGAATTTCTTGGGGTTATCAACTATCATTTTTGGTAGTACTACTTCGAAAAATGAACGCTTAGCACTTCCAATCTCGGCCAAGTATGCGTTCTCAGCTTCATAATATTTTTCCCATGCGTGTTGGTTTGCGTGGCGTTTCGCTGTACGAAATGTGCGTTTTTTCTTGTTTTCGAGCCTTTTCAGTGTCTTTGTGAACCAGGGTTTCTGATTACTCCTTCGTAAACTGCATGATGGAATATATTTATTTGTTAGTTCGATAACTTTATGTTTGAAAAGGGTCCAGTTCTCATTTACACTTCTGGAAAGATAGGACGTTTCAAAGACCGACAGAAAGTTCGTTATTTCAGAGTTGATTGCTTCATAGTTTCCCTTATCGTAGAGCCTAATAGTTTTCTGGGAAGTTTGTCTTAATTCAGGTGAGAAGTTAAAGGTGGCATGGATTACTTTATGGTCGCTGATTTCTCGGAGGCCTGTAATGAAATTAAGACTGTCTGGATGAGTGGTCAGTATGAGATCCAGAGTGTTCGCTGCTTCCCCTGCGACGCGTGTCGGTTCCGATACAACTTGGGTCAAGTTAAAATAAGTCAAACGTCAATGAAGTCATTCGGCTCTTTTTGACTAACTATGGGCTGAGGTTGGTTACTCCAGTCGATATTGGGGTAATTGAAGTCCCCAAATAGTAGGATGTGTGCTTTAGGGTGCTTTGATACTAGTTTGTTCAGAACATTGTGAAGCTTGCGGGGAGAGTCGGGACTTTTGCGAGGTGGCCTATAACACACACCAATTAATAACGTCAGAGGTGAGGCACGGCACATAATCCAAAGCATTTCTATGTCTGACGCGATATCAATGGCAGAACAAGACAATTGTTCGCTGACTGCAATTAGGACTCCTCCCCAGCGAGAATACTTGTGATCAGCGCGAAAAAGATTAAATTTGGGCAGGTCAAACAGAATTTCTGAGTCAGTGATATCGCTGTTCAGCCACGTTTCGGTCAATATAAGTAGATTGCTGCCTGACGAAGTTACAAGGTTCGATACGATATCGCGTTTCACCAGGAAGCTGCGAACGTTAGTAAAGATTACTGATAGTGAAACGTTGGAGCATGGCGTAGGTGGGGGATGAGCTGAGGGCGATGATCGGCAAGGATGAGCTGATTGCTAGGGTATTTCTCTTACAGATTCTGAAAGTTCATCGAAAACGTAACGTTTGGGGCCAATATGCAAAGTTTTAAATCTCAGGGAAAAAGGCACGGACATCACCCTGGCAAAAGCGACAAGATGTTTCCGGCAGTTTTGAACGCGGCGCGAAAAGTCTTCACCTACGCTGTAGTCTGTACCTTTGAATTTAGAACCTTTAGAAAGAATTGATTCTTTAGTTTTAAAGGATGTAAACATAACGATAATTGGGCGTTTCCTGTCCTTAGAGTGTCGTCCGAGGCGATGGGTGCGTTCAATGTCGTTAGGGCTCAACTGGGTGACCAGGTGGTCAGAGCAGTGGCGAATCATCAAGTCTTCTGTAAGCGAACACGTTTCGGTGGGGTTGGTATTGGGTAAACCATAGAAAAGTAGGTTATTGCGCCGAGAGCGATTCTCTGCGTCATCTAGACGAGCTTCCAGCACACCAACTAAACGAGACGTTGCAGCCGAAGTGGCCGAGGCGATTCTCTGCGTCATCTAGACGAGCTTCCAGCACACCAACTAAACGAGACGTTGCAGCCGAAGTGGCCTGAATCCCCTCCAGATCATTGCGGAGTGTAGACAGACTTTCGTAGTGAGTTTCTAAGGCGCTGAGACGCGTAGTTAGATTAGTCATTTTCAGGTCTATTGAGAGCAGTTGGCCCTTAAGCTCTTGCACTTCCTTAACCAATTCTGTCTGGCCAGTAGACATCTTTTTTAGTTCGCCAAGGATTACGTCTAGCTTGTCGGGGCCGGGGTTGCTCTCAATGTCACCGCACATCAGTAATAGGGACCGAACAACATGAAAGCACTCGATACAGGTAGCAAGGCAACACTGGGGGCTCGGAAGCTGTACCAAAAAGTAGTTGCTGTTTTTTTTTGTGAATATAGTTCGATGGTTACCAACCTGCATGGCGAAGAGAAGTGGGTTATGCAAACGTGTTGTGGCACAGCCACCGAGCCCACAGGGTGCGGTGGATGGTCGCTGCTCCTTTATAGATGGCACGGTGAGTGTTGTTGCTGACGATGGGGCCTCCCAGTCTGCGCTGAGTGTCAAGTTGACTTGAATCGGCGGGTTGGTAGTCGCTGCGCACAATGTCCTTCCGTCAGCCGCGCCGCGCAACGGCGCATGCTCATTCGCGGTCGCCCAGGTAGCGCAAAAGACAGCATTGAGCAAGAGCCAGATGATCGAGGGCGAGTGCACCTGCATGGCGAAGACAAGTGGGTTATGCAAACGTGTTGTGGCACAGCCACCGAGCCCACCAAGTGAAAGAAACAAATTCACTCCAGTCCTCCTCGAGGGATGACGGGATCTCAGTTGATCTGATATGTTCGTGTGTGAATTCTTTTCTTCCACTTTGTTGATATGAGCAGCTGCTGTATAAAGGCAAGAGATCTGTTGATAGAAACCGAGTTGTTAGTTAGAGCTCTGCCCTGTCAAGTTCTTTTCTTCCTGTGCTGTCTGTCTGCGCTAAAAAAAATTCGAGTAATGCACCAACTAGCCTGCAAATACGTTCTCCCAAGTTATAACAACCAGCCCTACAACAAGCCTAACTCATCCTATGCAAATATTGTGGAGCAATTAAGTACACTCTGCAGAATGCTGAGGACTTAGGACTAAAGCTAGCGGCATTGCGATCTCTCGGCAGGGTCGATATACGCGCGAGGGCAAAATAATAGTTTCCTTTCAACAAACATGTTAATCCGGTGATTTTCTGCAAGAACTAAACAAAAATATTTCTGTGACGAATTGATATATTAATATACAGAGACACTAAAACGGGCCATAAAAAATGCACTTGCCTGAGGTGCAGTGATGTGTGCTGCACTGCGTTTTCTAAAGAACAACAAAATGGAAAACCTGCACGCATTTTTCATTAGCGTAATTTCTCAGTCAACCGTGACTGCTTAAATTTTTGCCTCGTGCTGCATTCAGTCAGTTCTTGACACCTATGTGCATCATACCCACATTGAAGGTGTTATGAGGTACAGCGACTATAGGTGGCTTGAGGCTGTAGTGCTTGCCCATGAACTGACCCCATTCTGTTCGCTTTTGTCCTGTTTCTATTGTGCTGCTTGGAAAGTGATGCTTTTCATTGTTTCATTAAAAGGCGTGGTTCTGCATGTGCCAAAAGGTACGAGGAGAGGTGGGGGGGTGCCAGGATAATTCATCTTGCACCATTTTGAAAGTTCACAGTTTTCTTTTTTCACACTTCATTAGAAAGTGTCTGTCTCATGCTGCCGTTATTGTATTGTTCGCGTTGCACAGCCCACTATTGTTTGCATTCGATGTTCAATCTGCTCGCGCTGTGCTACGTTCTGTAGCTCCTGTATTTGACAATGCAACTGAGTTGTGGCATGTTTGGCATTTGAGTTTTTATTCTACTTTTCTACTTTTGCTTGCGGTTGTGGTTAGGAACACTTTCTGAGCTGTATATTGCGTTTGTGTTTCTAACCCGCCCTGTAGCGTTCCTACAAACAGCAATGTCAATAAAAAGTGAGTAAAAAAGAAAAGCACATGCTCTTTGACCCGCATAACATATGAATCTGACCGCCAGTATGTCAGCACCATGCATGAGCTATTTATACAGCTTTTTTTTTTCGGAAAAGCCGAGGCTAATAGTGAAGAAACAATGTTGACTAACACCAAAGACGGAGAAGAAAATCTGGCTGGATCTTGCTTTCAGTTTTCCTGCGGTATATGGCGTGCTTTACGCTAGGATTCACAGCAGATCATCTGCTCACGTATAGAATCTCGCCAAGGTAAGTGTCGGAAGCTTTCTTCTTGAGTGAATGATTAAGAAAAGTTGTTTGTATGGCGGTGTGTGCCTCGCGTGCTATGTTGTAACAGGCACTACAACCTCCGTATACGACCTGACGCAGAACTACAGCACCAATAACTGAGCTCCCTCTTCCTAGACGAAAGTCTGGAGGAAAACTGATAACTACGTGCGCAAATTCTCATCTGCCCCGTGTATTGCTGTGGAGCATGTCTCCGCCTCAGTACGCTCGGTGGCCTGGTCGCCGCCGCTGTATCGGCTTAAGCGTCAAATAGATTCCACACGGCTTTTGCTATGGCCGTGAAATATAATCTAAAAATTGTAAAGTTGAATATCCTGTCTGCTCTGTTTGCCGGGTAATGAAAACTACAGTACTGGATTATATCACGTAATACGGACTGTTATGACGGTGAGAAGTATGTTATGTTGAGCACGGGCCGTCGATCACCCCCACGGGTCTGTTCTCTTCGCCGAAAACTGAATTGCTGGCGCTGAATTGCAAACGGCGTAGATGCTTGACAGCATGCTGAAAAAACCAGCAGATTGAGGGCGCAGGCTACTTGACTGCTTATTAAGGGCTAAGCTTAGGCTTCGAACGGATGCGCATTTTTGCTGACGCAGTCCGTCGCGTCGCCTGTCGCCGATGCTTACATGCAACCTGGTACGAGTTAGCGGTGCTTGCCGCGCGAAACCAGGCGTGCAGATGGCGATCTGTGCTATGCTGGTAAGTGCGCATCTTTGTAGCATCTCGAAAGCAGCAAATAGAGCGTGTAACTTAACTGCGTAGCCTATTCATTGAAGAGCGCGTAGCAAGCAGCATGGAGGGCTTACTTTGAACGAGGCTTTGGCCATGTGTTTACAGCGATGTCCGCCGTAACCTAATAATGAGAGTCCACGGAGAATGTTGCAGGCATAATTAAACAATTTCTTTATTTTAACTCAAGGATGAACCAACTAGCCCGATTTAACACTCGAAGTCAGTGTTCGTGAGTTCAATTATGAACCGTATAGAGGGCATGACACACGCATGCCCCAGACAACCTCGTCAATTCGATTTGATATGTACGTCGCTGTGAGACATTCATGTTGCACCAGGCCTCTACTAGAACTGATTGGAATCACAGCCTGCTGGAATACATGCAGATTTTAGAGCATAGACCTGGTGCTTTTCTCCTGGCTTAAGTATATTAATAAATAAACTTGCTTAACGGTATTTCAAAGGCTGAGATTATCTCTGGTGGGTACTAGCAAATCGGTAAAGCAAATTAATCCTTCCATGAATTAATATTTATATTCTGTCATGTATTTTCAATATAGCACGACTGCTGGAGTCAAAGAATTAAAGCTGAATCTGGCTACTGTCGTTACTCTATAGTGGGATCGGGCAATTCCTGCAAAAAATCGCTACTGGGTTGTGCGGAGCGAGAAAATCTAATGCGTGCACGAGGGTTAAAAGCGAGACTGAGCGAGCAATGCCTGCGTCTCATCAACCTCACCGTCATCCGATTTCCGCCGCTTTGGTTATTTCGCCTTTAGTACGGCGTTCTTGCGGGATGGTTGGTTCATTCTCGATGATGAATCAACATTTCTTCTCGATGGAATGAGGAAGCTGCGCAAGAGGACGGGGACAATGAAACGAACACTACACCAGGGGCGCAGACTGCCAACTGTTTATCTGCCCGTGGTGTGATGCACGTTTCTTTACCTTCTGTCCTCGTCCTTTTGTGCAGTTTCTAACCTTGGTTAGTTATTTTATTGTCTGGGATGATGAAGCAGTAAACCATGATGCCCCTGAGCAAAGTAAGCAAAGCCAGGTGCGATAGCGCAGTCGCTTGCTTGGTGGGAACTTATTAGAGTTTTAGTTGTGCGTCCGCAAAGGCTTGGCCTAAGCAAGGAGCTTGCGGGAACGGTAGTTCGCATGTGCAGAACGCAAGCGCTAGGTGGGGTTCTTTGTTAAGATTTACAGATTGTATTTTGATAACTTTGAGGACTACGCCGGTGCTTTCTGTTGTGCCGGATAGTACATCAAAGTGTACATACTGTACAGCCCCCCGTCAAAAGCATACAGCCCAAGGGGTTTATTCTAAGCTGTTTAGTGGGACTCCGAAGCCCATCCAGCAGTCCAAAGCTTGGGAGGATTGAAGAGGCGAAGCCAGTCCTCTTTCGAGAGGTTACGGTCACTGAGGATGTATAACGAGGCATACACCAAACCTTACAAACAAACCCCTTGGGTCGTAGATTTTAGACAGGGGTGTACCTTATATCGCTCAATAATTAGACGATTAATCAGCCTAACTTAGCTAATAAACTGTGTTATTTATGCTTAAGAGGGCAAGGTTATATTGCAAAATTTATTCGCTACCATAGAAGGTTAACCTTGTTTTTAATTCTTTTTACTCCGCAACGTAGTTCGAAGTATCGAAGGAAAGCTTGTCCAATTGGCTGGCCCACATTACTTAACTATACAATGCAGTCGCTGTGCATGGCATTGGCGCCGAAATCTAGTTAATTTATACATCACCCAATGCACTAACTGCGCCTGTATTTGATGCATGCATTAGAAGCGCGAGAAGCTTTTTTTTATGATTAAGTAGTGCTGAAAAGCCGACTCAACGAGCTTTCAGGTGCGTCTTTTTGAGAGTCGATAATTCGAACGATACTGCTGATTAAGAATATTTAAAACACAGGTGATATTCGAAGTTGACTGCTATTATTTTGCAATAAAACCTTGCCTCTAAGATCAAAAATAGAAAAGCCTATCAAAGTTAATCCTTTAACTACTGACACATTTGAAGCCGCCGCGGTGGCTGAGTGGTTATGGAGCTCGGCTGCTGGCCCGAAAGACGCGGGTTCGATCCCGGCCGCGACAGTCGAATTTCGATGGATGCGAAATTCTAGAGGCCTGTGGGCTATGCGATGTCAGTGCACGTTAAAGAACCCCAGGTGGTCGAAATTTCCGGAGCCCTTCACTACGGCGTCTCTCATAGCCTGAGTTGCTTTGGGACGTTAAACCCCCATAAACCAAACCAAACCATGATACATTTGAGGTATACATAATGTCTGCTTTTCTGTACAGTCCAGCTCAGAAGACCACACCGACGTAAATAAGTACTTAAGATAAAGATCTGAAAAAGTGGCGAAAATCACCATGTGTATAAAATATAATTGGATAGACAAAATGTATCTGTCCTGCCCTTTATCCGCCGCATTTCACACACACACACACACACACACACACACACACACACACACACACACACACACACACACACACACACACACACACACACACACACACACACACACACACACACACACACACACACACACACACACACACACGCACGCACGCACACGGTAATGGAATCAGGGTACGGCATTCCGGCTTTTGTTTTTTTATTGGAGAGGGGTGCGTTCTGCCTTGGGAAACTGTGGTAGCTAGAGGTAAGGCAGAAAAGACCGTAACGTTTTGAAAAAGCATGTTCACCTTGTTTTATCAATCAATTCTCCTCATTCACATGGCCACATGTGCTGTCGGGGCTATGAGTTCCTAGGACGCATGAGCTACGAACGAAGCCGACAGCTTTTTATTAGCCAGTAGATCTAAACCTCACTTGTGGAGATGAAAGTCTATCTCCAGTTCTTTAATTTTTTTTAGTAAAATCATGCCATCAGTCGGAAACATGGCACATAATTAGACATTACAAGAGTCCTATAAAACTTCGGTTTCCGATGGTACCTGTATGACTGGAAACTCCGCCAACACATACGCCTCGTAAACAATGAGAATGTAGGAGCACCACATGCTCTTTCCACCTAGCAGTATCTGCGACTCCAGCTGATGTACAGTTTTCGTCCTGATGTACGGTCCGTCGGCTGGCGGGCGCCTCAATATGGTGAGTCAGCCACCTACAAAGGCTCTTGCCTTTGACGTCGTAGTCCCTGGTGGCACTAGTCCTGAGGATGTCTTCGATGCGACAGCCTCCGTAGTTGGATTAGAAAAAGTTTACTGTGTCCAGCACCTCAGTGGACGCAATTACCAAGTAGCCGTGAAGAGTAAAGCCGCCATGGCTGCAACCCTTGATGTGTCCTGCAGCATAATCGGCAAAGAACGTGTCGCCATCGTCCCCCTAGGCATTCAGGTAACTGTTCTTTTTCTGCGCTCCCGCGTACCGAGTGATGCGCTTGCCAAGGCTCTTTCGCCGAATGGCAAGGTGCTGCACATAAGTCGCGGCATCATGGGGTCGCGTCCCACTGTCACCACCGGGACGCGGTACGTCCGAATTGAAATGAAGCCGGAGTCGGCCATTGCTTAACTACATCAAGGTCGCTGGCCACCGCGAGACATGCGATTACAAAGGCATGCAGCATGTTTGTCGGCATCGTGTGTCGACTGCACACTTCAGAGCGCAGTGCACGCCTCCGTTCTACACCTGCTGCTGGGTCTTCGGGCACCGAGAGCAAGCTTGTGTGCAGCCGTGTCTACGTTGTGGTGATCCACACGCTACCGTGGCATGCGCGATCACGCCCTCGTACTCGTATGCTGCGACCCGACCTGCATCTCCGCCGGCCGCACAGGCATCCGATGAAGCCATCAAGGAGCCCGGCGTTTCCGACACCGACGCTGTTACGGGTGGTTCCTCTGCGTCTCAGAGCGTCTGTGTGGAAGAACAGGTGCCTGCGGCTGATGCGTCCAGTGATGCGCCTAGCAAGCCCACAGTAAATGTGCCTGCTCTGTAAGTCTCAGGCTCTCCAAGTGTACCTGCCGCTACTGAGGCCGAGACCATTGTGCCCCTGAAAGTCTCTGATGCTGAGGACAAGCCGCTCTCAGAGCCCGCGCGGCAGCCAGCAGGCAGCGTTGCGGCTTTGAGTAACAACGCCGTCATATCTGAGGCCGATGATGACGAGAGCAGCCTGGGCAGGCGCCAAGGCCATCTCCTGACGCGGAACCTGTGCAGTCGCCGTCCTCTTCTATATCGAGGATTAGCGCGAGCACTTCTAGCACCCTGTCTTCAGATGTTGAGATGGTCGCTTCTAGTTCGAGCTTAAAGCATCCACATGCGTCGACAACGGACTCGGACATTTCTGCTAGTCGACCAAGGAGGCCTCGTTTCTCCACTGGTCCGACCGTACGAAAAAAGTGATGTGGTTTGGCGCCGTTAGCAGCGCGATTTGTATAGCCTAAACATCATGGCTGCTCGTTTTATTTTTAATTTCCAAAATGACTATTGTTAACATCATCACTCTTAACGTGCAGAGGTTCCGCAATGTTACGAAGCAGGCCGCGGTGGAGCTTTCGCTCGTTCATCGGGCTGCGATATTCTCTGCATACAAGAATCCTATTTTTTTCTCCTCAGTCACGTGTTGGAATTTAAGCGTCGGTTTGGCATCGATGCTTTCTTTTCGTACGCCAGCACGCATCCTAGCGGCGTTGGCGTTCTTGTTTTTACCCGCGTACTCCTGCGAGACCATCATGTTACGTATACGATGCGCTTTGATGCGTGCTTGCGTTCGACTGCACGTTGATCATAGTGCGCCTGAGATTTATTTGCAACTGCGCATTCTAATTTGGCAAAATCATTCTATAAAGATCTAGATGGGTATTTTCTTTGAGGACGTAATGTTGTGATGTTGGGCGATTTCAAGTGCGTCTCGATACGGTCGCTTATGTGCAGGGCCTCGGTAGGGGCAGGCCAGGCTGGAATCCGCGCGAGTTGAGCCGCCTAGTCAACCATTTTACCCTCACAGACTTCTTATGAGCTCTTAAAACGTGGAATTGTGGACGCCGACCACAACATAGAAAAGAATACACAAGAGACGTTTCGGCTGCCATACGGGAGCATTGTTCACAGTAAAAAACAAGAAGCGAGTCTCCTCAGACACGTATTACATGTGCGATACGTTGGCAGTGGTGTGCCCAGATGCGCATTTTAGGCGTGACCTACGACTGTGTTGGAATGTGGGATGGTATGGGCTCTTCGGTCGTAGAGGGCATTACAGCCCGTGCGCAGAGGGCGCAGAGATTTCACCTGCCTCTGCTTGAGAGGCGCTACCTGGTTCATTCGCACATGCTGGGTGCCTTCTGGTACTTTTCCACGTTCTTAAAGCACCCTTCTACTTCACAAGGCGGGTGCAGACTACAGTTTTTCCTTTTTTTTTGGCCAGGCGGAACCGAGCTTGTGGCTCGTTATGTTCTTGGAGAACCACGGGAAAGAGGTGGGTTTGCCTTTCCAACTTTGTCCATCACGTCCTCGCAGTTAGCTTTGAAGTGCCTTTTGCGTATCCTGGTGAGGGACGGGCCTCCCTCGCGTTTCACCTGCTTGCTGAAAATTTTAACTGAATTGTTAAAACTTCCCAAACTCAGAAGCACCACATAAAAGCAGTTCTACTTTCTCTGTATTATTTAAACTACCGACATGTGACACATACAGGTGCAATGATCAAGCCTCGCTGTAGAACAATTCATGTTTAGGGCATTTATTGTCACAGACACCAGCCACAACGTAAATGCTATAGAAACCGGGCCAGTTGTTTACGCAATACGCTGACTGATCGTTGCAGGCGACGGAAATAAGCCCAGAAATGAAAGTGGGCAAGCGGCAGCTGTAGAGGTAGTAAAGAAAGAAAAAATAGAAACCGCTTATCTTCCCGTATCCCTCGTCATTATATCGGCATAGTTCAGGGATTTCGGCGTTCTTTTACCTTGTGTGCATTTAGCGGAGCAGTACTCCTCTTAGGGCTCTTGCTGTGCACTTATGTTGAGTCATGCCGTTTTTGCGCTGTGTCTCATAATCAACTTGAACAAACTGCCACATCTACTACCTTTACTTCCGAACTCTCTGCACCGCTAATAACCGTTTATTTCACTTGAATTTCCCTAAAGTGTCGAGGAGGACGACGATATGATGTCCTGTTAACAGAGAAGGCATGTTCGCAATGTCAGCTGTGCAGTGAATTGCCGCACAGTTATCCTCCTTCGCAGAATATACCTTCAAAGATGCAGACTCTCTATTGCCCCACACTGTTCATGTCTATACGTGTCATGCTAAACGGTTGGCAGAAAATTTTGAGGAATTCAATGACAATTCCGCAATCAAGAAGGTGGGCTTCCCTTCTCAAAAGCGTGAGGGAGCTCAGAAAACGTGGTGGCCGCCCTGGCACCAGCTGGAACAGCCACTGCTGAATTTTCGGCGAAGCTCATAGAACGCGATTTCTGCAGCTCTGGATGAAACTTCGCATTGGGGTGTCTTCTACTCTTAAATTTGCATGAAAATATAAAGAAGTTGTGTTCAGACTGCATCTGTTCTGTGCAGCTGTGTACCTAGATCCTCGATAACACGTGAAGTTGTAATTCTTGACGCTCTGTAATTGTCTCCCTAAGTTCCTAAGCAGAGCAATGGCATAACCCTATTGAATGCTGCTAAGGTTTTTTTTAGAGGCGAAAGCCTTTAATGGCTCATAACCCCGGTCGAGATCATGTCCGTCTGTTGCATCGCCAACCAGAAGTCACGACAAAATAAGTGACGTCATACCGTCCGTCCGTTCATTATGCTCAACTGATTAAGAAACAAAATTTTTGTGCACGATTGGATTCGAACCACCATCCTTACGTTCAGCAACGTTCAGCGTGCTAACGACTTAGCTACTTCCTGCCAACGCACACGTAGTTCTCCTTGTCTAGGATGCTGGAGAGTGTTTGCAGAAAGACGTCGAATGAGATGGATGCCTCCCAAATGCCCTCCAGTGTTTACAGCATTGAATATTGTCACGTAGTGGTGACGGCAGTCGAAGCAGCGATGAAGACAGACGAAAGGGACTTCTAAAAGAAAACTGTTTATTGGGCTGACTTGCACCCAAAATGGACTGAACCACTCGCCGGCGGTGAAGCCACCAGCGTGCTCGGCGGTCGTCGAACTGAATGCCCGCCGCTATCGGCCGTGCTCAATTTAAAGCTGACAGCGAACTTTCGAGATAAAGAGCGCAAAGTTACTAGAACGTTCCGGAACAACGTAGAATCAGCTCTGCCTGGCTGCGATCAGTCGAGATAAATCTAGTCGCGTCTTGCGTCGCAAACAAACCGATAAAGTGGTGTGGCGGCAGATTTGAAAAACGAGCGAACACTGCAAATATTCGCGGCATTACTCCCCTCTCAAAGAAGCATCGACCCGATGCATTAAAACAAATAATGCGACTAATAAGGGAAAAAACGGATCTTGCGAAAATAGAGCTTGGAAATGCAGTGGCCTTTACCGCGCATAATACGGCTTCAGACGGACTACATGGACAACTTCTGGTCGTACGCGGCGTCGCTGGGATGCAGTCATTGCGTCAGGGATGACTTCATAATCCAGTTCACCCAGCCGACGAAGAACCTTGTACGGGCCGAAATAGCGGCGCAAAAGCTTTTCACTCAATCCACGGCGGCGAATTGGCGTCCACACCCAGACTTGGTCTCCTGGCTTGTATTCCGCGTTGCGTCTTCGTAGGTTGTAGCGTCTGGCGTCGGACCGCTGCTGATCTTTGATCCGTAATCGGGCAAGCCTTCGAGCTTCTTCTGCGCGTTGAAGGTAGACGTCAACGTCGACGTTCTCTTCTTCTGTAACGTTAGGCAGCATGGCGTCTAGCGTGGTCGTAGCATCCCTGCCATGGACGAGCCTAAAAGGCGTCATCTGGGTGGTCTCCTGCACTGCGGTGTTGTAGGCGAAGACGACGTAAGGCAGGATGACATCCCAGGTATTATGTTCGGCATCGACATACATAGCGAGCATATCGGCGATGGTTTTGTTAAGGCGCTCGGTCAGTCCGTTGGTCTGCGGATGGTATGCAGTTGTCCTCCGGTGGCTGGTTTGGCTGTAGCGCAGGATAGCTTGCGTTAGTTCCGCCGTAAATGCTGTTCCTCTGTCCGTGATGAGCACATCGGGGGCGCCAACTCGAAGAAGAATGCACTCCACGAAAAATTTGGCGACTTCTGCTGCTGTTCCGTTCGGTAGGGCTTTCGCCTCGGCGTAGCGGGTCAGGTAGTCGGTCGCTATGATGATCCACTTGTTTCCAGATGTTGACGTTGGAAAAGGGCCAAGCAAGTCCATGCCGATCTGCTGAAAGGGCCTTGAGGGAGGTTCGATGCGGTTCAGAAATCCTGCTGGTCGTGTGGGAGGAGTCTTTCGTCGCTGACAATCTCGGCATGTTTTCACATAGTGTGCGACATCGGCAGACAGTCGGGGCCAGTAATACTTGTCTTGAATGCGGCGGAGGGTGCGAGTAAACCCGAGATGTCCAGCTGTCGGCTCGTCGTGTGAAGCGTGTAGAACGTCTTCGCGGAGACAAGTAGGTACAACAAGGAGGTAGGCTGTTTTGTTGGCTGTACTTCACAAGGACCTCATTCTGCACACAGAAGGAAGACAGTCCTCGCTTGAATGAAGCGGGCGGTGAAGAAACCTTGCCTTCCAGGTACTCGATGAGGCCTCTTAGGTTGGGGTCCGAGCGTTGCTGCTGAGCAAAAGAGCTTGCGCTGATGGGTCCCAGGAAGGCGTCCTCATCGTCGTCCGGCGGCGGTGCATCTACAGGGGCTCGTGAGAGGCAATCGGCGTCAGAGTGCTTGCGTCCGGACTTGTAACGACGGTGACGTCAAACTCCTGGAGACGCAGACTCCATCAAGCGAGTCGGCCAGAGGGATCCTTCAAATTGGCAAGCCAGCAGAGCGCGTGGTGGTCGCTGACCATCTTGAACGGCCGTCCGTAGAGGCAGGGGCGGAATTTCGACGTAGCCCAGATGATGGCAAGGCACTCCTTATCAGTTGTCGAATAGTTAGCCTCAGCCTTGGAAAGGCAACGGCTAGCGTATGCGATGACCTTCTCCAGCCCGTCACTTTTTTGAACGAGAACGGCACCTAGGCCCACGCTGCTTGCGTCGGTATGAACTTCAGTATCGGCGTTTTCATCAAAATGCGCGAGGATCGGTGGGGACTGTAAACGACGCTGAAGTTCCTTGAAGGCTTCTGCTTGCGGCGCTTCCCATTTAAATAGCACGTCTGTTTTAGTCAGTTGGGTCAGGGGCTTGGCGATGCGCGAAAAGTTTTTCACAAATCGTCGGTAATAGGTGCACAGTCCGAGAAATCTGCGCACTACTTTTTTATCGGCCGGCGGTGGAAACTATTCAATAGCAGCTGTTTTCTGCGGGTCCGGGCGTACTCCCTTCTTGCTAACGATGTGGCCTAGAAACAGTAGCTCTTCGTAGGCAAAGTGGCACTTCTCTGCCTTCAAGGTTAGGCCAGACGACTTGATGGCGTCTAGTACTGTTCGAAGCCTTTTGAGGTGTTCTTCAAAGTTTGAGGCAAAGACAACGACGTCATCTAAATATACCAGACAAATCTGCCACTTCAGGCCTGCCAGCACTGTATCCATTACTCGCTGAAACGTCGCCGGTGCAGAACAGAGACCAAACGCCATCACCTTGAACTCAAACAGCCCATCCGGAGTTATGAATGCTGACCTCTCGTGATCTCTTTCATCGACCTCAATTTGCCAGTAGCCGCTCTTGAGGTCCATCGATGAGAAATATTTGGCGTTGCAGAGGCGGTCCAGTGTGTCGTCGATGCGGGGGAGGGGTAGAAGTCCTTCTTTGTTATGTTGTTCAAGCGGCGGTAATCCACGCAGAATCGTAGTGCGCCGTCTTTCTTTCTCACTAGAACAACCGGTGCCGCTCATGGGCTGTTTGAAGGCTGGATGACGTCGTCGCGAAGCATTTCTTCGTCTTGGTCCCGGATGGCTTGTCGTTTTCGCGGAGACACACGGTAGGGGCTTTGACGGAGAGGTCGGACGTGTTGATCCGTTATAATGCGATGCTTGGCAATTGGCGTCTGTCGCACCTTCGGCGATGTCGAAAAGCACTCACTGTAGCTTTGAAGCAGATTGCGGATCTGGTCTTGTCTGTTCCGGTGCAGGGTTGGGTTGATGTCGAAAGTGGGCGAGTTCTCTTGGTCAGGCGAATCTTCTGCGGAGGGGTCGGAGAGGGCGAAGGAGTCTCGTACGTCAGATATTTCGTCGAAGAAAGCAATCGTCGTTCCTCTGTTAATGTGCCGGTATTCTTCGCTGAAGTTAGTCAGCAGTACTTCGGCCTGGCCATTGCGGAAATGTGCGATGCCTCTTGCGATGCTGATTCCTCGGTCTAGAAGCAACTGCATGTTCCCCTCGATGATGGCTTCAGCGTTAATGGCTTTCGTGGCGCATACAGTCACGATAACGCTTGAACGGGGTGGGACGCTCACTTCTTCCTCCAGGACACTTAGGGCAACGAGATTTTCCCGAGTTTTCATCGAAGCGATGGCTTCGTCCGTCGAAAGCGTGATCAGCTTGGATCGCAGGTCGATGATCGCTTGATGCTCATCAAGGAAATCCATACCCAAGATCACTTCGCGGGAGCATTGCGGTAGCACAACTAAGGTCGCAGGGTAGGTATGTCCTTTGACAGTCACTCGCGCTGTACATCGTCCTGATGGCGTAATGATGTGGCCCCCTGCGGTGCGAATTTTTGGGCCGTCCCAAGCCGTTGTGACTTTTTTCAGATGCGCAGCGAATGTTCCATTCATCACGGAGTAATCGGCTCCTGTGTCGACTAGAGCGGTAACTTTCCGGCCGTCGATAGTCACTTCTAGGTCGGAGGTCCTGGCTCTTGCATTGCATGTCGCTCTCGGCGTCGGGTCATGGCTTCGTCGCGTATGCGAGTCACGGGTTGGGCGTGTGGTCGGAGCTCCTCTGTTTGGCGGCGTCGATTTCAAGGTAGCTTGCGTCGTGGTCGAGGTTCTCATTGTGTGCGGCGTCGGTGCAGCGAGTGTCGGTTCTTCATGCGGCGTCGCGGGTGCAGCGTCTTCATGGGGCGTGGTCGGTGGAGGATCTTCGGAGTTTAGCTCGTGAGCAACCTCACCTCCAGAGGTTGCTGCCTTTAGTTTCCCTTACGGGGGCTGGGAGACCTTCCTCGTACCGCGGCTGCGTAGCTGCGGCGTGGCGACGCAAAGCGCGAGGTTGACGGCGATGGTGAGCGCGAAAAGCGGTTCGGCGTGTACTCTTCTCGACGCAGGTACTCGTCGATTTCCTGCGGACGTTGTCCGAAGCGTGGTCTTGGGGCGTTAACGGCAAATCCTCGAAGACCGATACGTCGGTACGGGCAGTGACGAAGAATATGGCCGGCCTCACCGCAATGGAAGCACAGCGGCCGTTTGTCGGAAGTCCTCCAGGCGTCGCATTTCCTGGGGCTTGAGCGTCGGTCATAGGCTGGGCGGGCGGGGGCTGGGAGGCGGCGTTGTGGAACAATTGGCTCATCTCGGGGAGGACGTGGGGGTTGTCGCTGGGGCTGAGCAGTCCTTACTGCAGCGGCGTAGGTCATGGCCTGGGGTTCTGTGGCCGTCGGGTTGCCAAGTGCCTGTTGCACTTCTTCCCGTACCACATCCATGAGAGTCGCTGCTTGTGGCTGTGGGGAGGATGGCAGTAATCGGCGTAGCTCCTCTTGTACGATTTCGCGGATAACTTTCCGCAAGCTGTCGCTGGTGGTGGCCGGCGTGTCCGAACGGATTGCACAGGCAGAGGAAAGGCGATTGTACTGCCGAGCTCGGACGTCGAGGGTCTTCTCAATCGTGCAGGCTTCTTGCATAAACTCCTCGACTGTTTTTGGCGGCTGGCGGACGAGGCTTGCAAAGAGTTGTTCTTTTACGCCGCGCATTAAAAACTGAACTTTCTTTTTCTCGGTCATCCCGGGGTCGGCGCGGCGAAATAGGCGCTTCATCTCCTCGACGTAACCGCTGACGGGCTCATTCGGAAACTAGATCCTGGACTCGAGGAGTCGTTCGGCTCTTTCTTTCCTCACGACACTGGAGAATACCTTCAATAGTTCTCTCTTGAATAGCTCCCATGTCGTAAGGGACGACTCGTAGTTTTCGTACCACGTGCGTGCGAAGCCATCCATTGAGAAGAACACGTGTCCAATTTCTGCCGCATCATCCCACTTGTTGAATGACGCCACGTGCTCAAATTGATCCAACCATTCTTCAGGGTCTTCGCCTAGGGATCCATTGAAAGTTGGCGGCATCCGCGGCTGCTGCAATATGATCGATGTCGACATCTTCGGAGAGGTTGCGGTGCTCGTAGCAGCGTCTTTTAGCTGTCTGGTGCGGTCCGGCAGGGTCCCGAACTCAGGCTCTTCTCCCTGGAGACGTCGGCTGGCTCGCTGAGCTGCTGGCTCGTCCTCGGGTGCGAAGCGCTGACGGCTGGCTTCACGAATTGAAGGGGGCGTCCGGAACCTGGAAGGCTACCCCGCACTTCCACCATATGTCACCTAGTGGTGACGGCAGTCGAAGCAGCGATGAAGACAGACGAAAGGGTCTTCTAAAAGAAAACTGTTTATTGGGCTGACTTGCACCCAAAATGGACTGAATCACTCGGCGGCGGTGAAGGGACAAGCGTGCTCGGCGGTCGTCGAACTGAATGCCCACCGCTGTCGGCCGTGCTCAATTTAAAGCTGATAGCGAACTTTCCAGATAAAGAGCGCGAAGTTACTAGAACGTTCCGGAACAACGTAGAATCAGCTCTGCCTGGCTGCGATCAATCGAGATAAATCTAGTCGCGTCTTGCGTCGCAAACAAAGCGATAAAGTGGTGTGGCGGCAGATTTGAAAAACGAACGAACACTGCAAATATTCGCGGCAATATTCACTAACACTCGTGTGCTTAATGTTGTGTCCCCTGTGCTGCGTCCCCTTCTTTCGTTCTGTTCTTTGTCACCAGTGTTCTTTTCTAACGGCCACTTGCCCCTCTTCGCGCGCTGTCGCAAGATGCCCCCCACGGCGGGCCCCCGCGCCCTCTTATTCTCGGAAGCCACTCCCTCGTGTGGACGCCGCGCCGTCCCCTCTGTCCTTCGGGCGGCAGTTCGGCTTCCGCCTCGGTCGACGCTGGTCGCACCCTCTTTAGTAGTAAATAAACAGTGCGAAATTATCGCGTGTCTTTTGCTGCATTGACAACAACTTCCGAACACGACAGTGGCGACAAGAAAGTGGATTCGACCCGCGCTACGCAACGCTATTGACAAGCCATGGCTACGCGAGGGTTTCCCAACCAAATACCAGAATTCAACGGCTCATCGTGGTCATCGTGGGTTGGACGCCTCCAGTTCTACTTTGAAGCTAACATCACAGACCCAGCCTTGAAGAGGGCCAACCTGCTGACGCTGTGCGGGGAGCAGACCTACGACACTGTCTGCGCTCTTATTCAGCCAAGCACACCAGCGGCAGTGTCTTACGACGACATCGTAGCAGCACTGCAAAAGCACTACGACCCAAGGCCATCCGAGGTCTACAGCCGGGCTCGCTTCCAACGAAGAGATCAACTGGAAGGAGAAACTGTGAGCGCCTATATAGCAGCGCTCAAGAAGCTTGCTGCCCACTGCAATTTTGGGACGCTGACCACAACAGCTACCGGGCAGGAAAGAGACGCAGCTTCTTCTGCTAACACTACCATGCTTCCCTTGGACGTGATGTTACGTGACAGATTTGTGTGCGGACTGAGTGACGAGTCACTGCAGCAGCGCATGTTCGCTGAGAAGGATCTCACGTTCAACAAAGCTTACGACATCGCCGTACGAGCGGAGAGCGCCGATCACCAGCAGGGGCAGATTCGCCGGAACACCGAGCCGGTATACCAAACAAACAACCAGATACGCAAACCTTCTGTTGTTTCGAAATTCTTTCCGCGCCGTAAGGGAAGAGAAAATCTCTTCCCTTACTGCGTAGTTCAGGTGTCCACCGATATGCGCCATTTTCCTCTCACGGCCAAAGACGCCGACCACACCGGCTTTTCTGCCACACGAGCTCCTTAACGCTGTCGCGTTAAAATTGGTTTTTGGGGAAACGATATGGCGCGCTATCTGTCTCACATATCGGCGGACAACTGAACCGCGCCGCAAGGGAAGGCATAAAGGAGAGAGCGAAAGAAGAAAGGTGCCGTAGGGGTGTACTCCAGAATAATTTCGACCATCTGGGGATCTTTAACGTGCACTGACATCGCACAGCACACGGGCCTCTAGAATCTCGCCTCCATCGAAACTCGACCGCTGCTGCCGGGTTCGAACCCTCGTCTTTCGGGCCAGCAGCCGAGTGCCATAACCACTCAGCCACCGCGGCGGGAAAAAGAAGAAAGGAAGAAAGAGGTGTAATAGTAGAGGGCTCCGGAATAATTTCGACCACCTGGGGACCTTTAACGTTCATTGACATCGCACAGCACTCGGGCGCCTTAGCGTTTCGCCTCCATCAAAACGCGGCCGCCGCGGTCGGGTTCGAAGTATCAGTTGCTGGTTTCGGTAGGGCATGCGGTGCACGTCGCGAGACAAGGGCGACCTTGTGGACTACGAAGGCGGTCTCGGGGACCGAAGTAAAGGGCATTTTGCCTATCATCGTTGTCGACGACGGTTCGTCCTTTCATGTCAGCCGCTTCAAACCAGCCGGGGCGCGATCAAAGCAGTTCTGTTTCCAGTTGCAATATAGTGTATCTGAATCGGCGATCTGGAGCAAGTTTTATTTCTTTACGGAGAGCGTGTTTCAATAGGCAATTTAAAGTGAGCTAAAAAGTTTTGCTTCGACTTCGATTCGTTCTGCGCCGCGAATGTTTGCTAAGGCCGCTGAAAAACAGGCGAGTGCTATATGGCTCTTCAAACAGCGAAAAGGACGTTACGAACGCAGCGAGAGGTGTTCAGCACGCCACCATAATACGAAAAAGAGCAGAAATGAACGTGCCGGCATTTAAAGCACATGTAGGGACCCGCATGACCAGTGCCGGCCACGTGCAGTGGAAGAGAAAGTGGTGCCTGGATGTGCAACAGGTCGTGGTCGACGGAACGCAGCCGCGGCGTGCGCGAAGGTTAATAGCGCATTCTAACGTTCTGTGTAGCGCCTGCTGCTGCTGCTGCTGGTGGTGATAACTTTATTGATAGAATTATGTAGGTGGGTCTCGGTGTCGAGTCACTATTCACATATATTGACGTGGTCTGTGGCTCTTGTAAAGCAGCTAAAAAGATGTGTGTGTGTGTGTGAGTGTGTGTGTGGGGGGGGTGTTTGGCTAATCACGGAGGCTTCCAAGACTAGAGTGCAGCTAACGCCATGTATGAGCAGTCTTTAGATTGCGCTACGCGTTTCTCCCATTCGATTCCAAAATTGCGGCGAAGTTGACGTCAAACCAACGTGGCTTTACATGGCTACGTGCCAAGGCAAGAAAGTGGGCCACGCGTCGCTGAAGCTATAGAAAAGGGGGCGAGAAAAATTTATGTGGACTGACAGACACAGATCAATGGAATACGGCTAGTAGCGCCTATTATTCGTCTCCTAAATGTACCACGCCTGCTTGTAAAGCATTTCATACTCGCCCCAGCTGTAGGACGAGATACAGTGCAATTTTCTTTTTTTCACTTTTATTCAGAGCACACAGAAGTTACAAAAAGCACACACAAAAGCGTTACTATTCACTCTGGAAATGAAGGTGGGCTGCTGAACGCGACAAGGTCAAAAGGAAAAGAAAAGAAGTAGAAAGGTTAATGCGCCGTGAAGGTCCTTGCCTCATTGTCCATTCTTGTAGGCTCGGTCCCGACGGCCGCTATATCGACACCAGTGCATTGGGCTCCTGAGTACTGGAGCCGCTCAAAAATGAGTCTCTCTCTCTCTTGCCATGTGTGTCTGTGCACATCCCTGATCGCGGTTTCACACGATCACGCAATCCTGGCACTCAGCAGTGTCCAAGGTCATAGAAAAAAGGAAAGTGCTCTCCCTTTGCCAGGCGCACTAGGCGCAGTCCTCGCTCCACGCCCGCTCTCAAAAAAGTTGCACTCCGCTAGAATGAAAACCCGCCACCGCATTCCGTCGATGATGATGAAAGATTCGTTCTGGTTCTGCCAGCTTCGCTGAAGCCGTTCTGATTTGCATTCCGTCGCTGATGAAACGCTCTGGTTCCGTTACCTCGCTCAAGCCGCACTGCGTGGCATCAGACCTCGGCGTGGAGTGCAGAGTCGCAGCACCTTTACTGGCAGCTGCGGCCTCTGCAGCTCCCCACTCGCCGCCACTGTGAATCACCTTCGGGCTCCCGGCCCGTGGCTGCCTGCTTCGCATCTGGTAACTCTGGCCAGGATGAATCACTATGGGGCACCGGGTTCGTGGCTGCCTGCTTCGCATCTGGTACCTTGGGCCACGATGAATCACCTTGGGGCACCGGGTTCGTGGCTGCCTGCTTCGCATTCGGTAACTCGGGCCACCATGAATCACCTTTAGGGCACCCAGTCCGTGGCTGCCTGCTTCGCATCTGGTAACTCGGGCCACTGTGAATCACTTTGGGACATCCGCTCCGTGGCTGCCTGCTTTGCTTCTAACTCGTGGATTGCCACCGCACAAAACGCGTCGCTGGCAACCAGGCTGACGAAGAAGTCGCCTCTGCCTTGTCCTCCTGCACACCCGTCTACTCACGCCCGAGGACGCTAGCACCAGGGCCGCCGTGGTCGCGACGAGAGGGCGTCGGCGCATATCTGCTGGTCCACCAACCTGTTCCTCTGGATGCGGGGTAGCTCCGTTCTTCCTCGTCGTCACGCTTGAGCTTCCTGGTGTTGTCGCTCGAGGAGGCGAAGACGGGCATGGGCCGTCCAGGAGGAGCGCGATGGGCACCTGCCGGCTCTCGATGGGGTTGACCTGCGCCTCGGTCTTCAGCGTGCCCTTCTCGTCGATGCCGGCGAGCCGAGGCGCGCCGCGGCGCCATGGCGCCGGGCCGAACGGCAACCGCAGCAGGAGGTGCGACCGTCACCACCACCACCCAGGATTTGAATGCGGCGTCAGCGATCCGAGCCTGTGGTGGCCTGCGGGGCGCGTGCCCTCCATCTGCTTCCGCTTCGTCGCCTCCTCCGCTGCTGGCAACGAAAGCTTAACAATGGCACTTGCACATCGCGAAGGACGCTCTGCCACGCTGAGTGGCCTTATAATTGCATCTTGCGAATCTCAAGATCTGTGGAGAGCATAATGCGCTCTCCGCCTGCGGGTCGTGCAGGCACTACTTTTCAATTGTTTGCTTATTATTTCTTTCAGAGATGCCAGCGCCGCGTACTGGCAGAAGTTAACACAGCACGGAGTAATACTGTGGCAATAAAAAAGAACAATGACACCTGGCTGTGTATGATTCGTCGAAGCTTCTTCGTAACTTCCACATGAATTCCAATAAATATTTTTATTGCTTACACGAGGCGTTCGGCAGAAAATAGCTACGCCGACGGTTTGCAAGGAAGATTTGAAAATCTCCCATGGAAAGAAATTTCTTTGTGCTCGAGACGGCCCTTTCCAAAACACTCGTAGTGGTGCGAACCCTTTCATGGCCAGAACTTCACGCGGCCTCTATGACTTCGTCCTAATAGGTTCACGCATATAGCGGAACATAAAACGCATAGGATCAGGGGACATGTCAGCTATCGTATACACTCCAGTCCCGTGTGTTACGTTGTGTTATCTGTGCTAAAGGTGTTCCACTGCCTACAGCACAGAGTGATGTCATTTCGCATTCCGCCAGTCAATGCACCGACCACGAAGGTGAGTGTGAGCCTCTCTTTCAGATGCAACAAATTTCGTGGAAATTGCTTCAGCGGTCGCCGAGGAAGAAGCGTTTCGCTGTTTCCAATTGTTTAGGCAGAGCCGCCCAAGCTAGACATAATCGTCTCGAAGACGGTTCGTAAACATGTACCATGTATTCCATCGTTATAACCTCGACAGGGATGCTGAGCAAGTAGAAGGGAAAGTGAGCCCTTAAAACAGCAGTCTGAATGCGGACGTGCGCAAGAGCAGCATGATTGCCCGCGAAGACGAAGAAAGAGAAGATAGAACAGGGCAACTTGTTGTGCTCAGGCTGCACTGAAAAAATGAAAATTGGTTTTTGGGGAAAGTAGATTGCGCAGTATCTGTCTCACGTAATATCGGCTGACACCTGAACCGCGCCGTAAGGGAAGGAATAAGGGATGGAGTGAAGGAAGAAAGAGGTGCCATAGTGGAGGGCTCCGGAATAATTTCGACTACCTGGGGATCTTTAAGGTGCACTGACATCGCACAGCACACGGGTGCCTTAGCGTTTTGCCTCCATAAAAACGCAGCCGCAGCGGTCGGGTTAGATAGAAGTATGAGAAATGAAAATTGGTTTTTGGGGACAGGAAATGGGGCAGTATCTGTATCACATATCGGCGGACACCTGAACCGCACCATAAGGGAAGGGATAAAGGAGGGAGTGAAAGAAGAAAGTGGTTTAGTTTGGTTTAATGTCCCAAAGCGTTTCAGGCTATGCGGGAGACTGTAGTACTTGACTCTGGAAATTTCGACCGCCTGGGATTCTTTAACGTGCACTGACATCGGACACTACACGGGCCTCTAGAAGTTAGCCTCCATCGAAATTCGACCGCCGCGTCCGGGATCGAACCCGCGTGTTTCGGCCCAGCCGCCGAGCGCAATAACCACTCAGCGACCGCGGCGGTAAAAGGAAGGAAGAAAGAAAGAGGTGCTGTAGTGGAAGGCTCCGGGATAATTTCGACCACGTGGGGATCTTTAACGTGCACTGACATCGCACGGTACACGGGCGCTTTAGCTTTTTGCCTCCATAAAAAAGCACCCGCCGCGGTCGGTTTCGATGGAAGCATGAACATTCACCGCTCACTTCCCAGGCTTTACATGTTTTAGTGAGTTCCGTGAGTGGCCTTGAGTGGCGCAAACGCTGTAAGTGTTCTTCATTACTGTTGGAGAACATGACGCCGTGTTAGTGTACGCACGACCGCATTTTATATATAAAAGGACAGTGTCCATCGCTGTTTGGAAGGTGGTAAGAGCTGAACGCAGGCCGGAGGAGAACCTCTTGAATGCGGTCCTTCCTACGGTCGCCTACATTTACATCTCGTGCTTTATTATCCATTGCGTAGATCAATGGATGTACAGCAGCTGGCATGATGCGTCGATCACCATAAGGGCCGAGTTTGGGCGAGTTGGGTTTCCATGCTGAACGTAAAAGCACAAAAAACAAGGACATAGTATCAGACAGACTACACTAGCGCTCGTGTTATCGGTCTTATTCTGTCTTTATTTTTTGCGCTTTTACGTTCCCCATAAGGTTCAAGGGGAAGTGCACTTTTTGTAACTCGTTTGAGCCATCTATAAACAACGCCAAAACTGGGCGTTCAATCCTGCTTTGCGATTAACACAAGTGAAATCCACGGGCTAGGTGACGATTGTATTAGTCTTAAAACTTGTATTGTCACCGAATCAGCTCACGGTGTTT
Source organism: Amblyomma americanum (assembly GCF_052857255.1). Lineage (NCBI taxonomy): Eukaryota > Metazoa > Arthropoda > Arachnida > Ixodida > Ixodidae > Amblyomma > Amblyomma americanum. Next base: position 242,810,242 of record NC_135497.1, read on the forward strand.
TGAGCACAGTCGATGAGGGTGTTTACGTACAGGATTTCCGTTTTAATTTATACTCCGGCACATTGCGGCTGACATCCATCCATTACTAAAAGATTGAATCAGAATAAATAAGAAAAAATTCTGTGATGGATTGCAGCCGTCGTTTTAGACCTGGTGCGTGATCGGGATTTCGTCAAGTTAACGGTTGTACTACAACGCCAATTTCATAAAAATATATGCTTTCGTTGCTGGTTTCAGCAAATACGTTGCTAAACTGGTTACCACTAGTTTAATTCGGTTATTGTTCAGTTCAAGGATTTTTTGGGCTGCGCAAACTTACCGGCTGAAATGTGGTGGCATATTCCCTTCGGCGATACCGTGGGTTATGCGGTCGTTTTCGCACTCTACATACAGGGCGTTTCATGTAAGACTCTCCACAATTTTTAAAAATAGTCTTTATGAGTTAGAAGAGCGCTTTTTTTGCCATAGCATTTTCAGCGGTGCTGTACATCAGAATAGCTCAGCCTGGTTAACAAATATTGAATAGTTAACCTTTTGACTATGACTGTTAGGCTCCTTAGCTATTGAGGAGCGTGTAGCCCACCGTAGTATAATATCCATATGAGTTTTTAGAATTTCGAAAACGCGGTTGCTCTCGGCGCTGTAGCCCAACAAACTTTGGCTACATCGCGCCAAAATACATGCGCTTTCGAGAAACTTTCAGGCAAAGCAACCTCTCCAGTGCAGGTAACTCGTCGGCATAGGCAAAATATGTTTGGTCAGAGCGCCGAGTGTAGCTACGTTTCCTAAATTATAAGTGCTGAAATGTATATTGCTTACGGTGGCTACACGCCTATAAATAAACAAGGAAACTAACAGCAGTAGTTAGTGGGCGGTTGCCTTAGAGCCCCAATACTGAAGGCATATAAATCGATTCTAAGGCCAATTCTCGAATATGCCTGCATTGTGTGGGACCCCTACACTGCAGATGACACCCAGAAACTAGAAAAAAATGCAACGTCGTGCGGCTCGCTTTTCTTTCAACCGTTACTGGCGCAGAGACTCTCCCTCCGCCATGCTGAAACTTGCAGACTTAGAACCGCTTGTAGATAGAAGAAAGCCCGTCTCGATTTCCTTCATTCATTATACTTTTCTTGACTTGCTATTCGACCCGAAAATCAAATCGCTAGTTATTCTAGACGAGCCTCGCGGCACAAGCATACCCTTAGCCTGGGACCTATTTTTGCACGCACAAATACATACAAGTATTCTTTTTTTCCAAGAACAGTTTCTTAATGAAATGTTCAACCGCAGAACTCTCCGTGGCTTTCTAATCATTCCTGATATCTTCACTGCTGGCTTAGTAGCTGCACTGTAACCGAATTTTCAATTGTTTTTGCATTGTTTATTCTGTGGCATCTATATTGTTCTGTACTATCGTACCTGCTTTGCTTTTCCCCTGGGTGTATTTCCCTCTCCTGCTTGGACATACAGCATGTCCGCAGTATTCAATAAATGCATAATAAATAAAGAGGTAATACTCAATGTTGGTTAATGAGCCTGCTAGTTAGCACATACCTTAGCTGTGTTCTGACGTACCATACTGCACCAGACATGCTAGCAGGTGGCGGCAGCGTGACATGTTCGTAACACACTTGCAAGTGTGGTGCGCCTAGTTCTCTTTCTTTGTCCACGGCCCGTTCGGTCGGGAATGTTAACATTAGTTCACGAAGGTAGATAGGCGCGCCATATGACCGAAAGAAATACAACCCAAGAATTAAGCATTCGACAAACACAGCGAACCACCGAATGAAAGTTATGCCATGAATCTTTATTCTAGAGGTGCAAACTCCAAGTCGTGTCACTCCGCGGCCTCCTGCTGTGCGAATCTGCGGTCGGCGCCAAGGTTTCATAACCTCTTTCAGTGCCATTGCAAGCGTGCGACTGATCACAGAAAAGTACATACATAGACCTTGCATAGGGAGCGAAATGAAAGGCAAGCGCGTTTGTAGCACCCCGAGCAAACTCTAAAACGAGAATTATCGAGTGGAAAGCGAAATGTCGCCACCCTAGTCACCGATGTTAAGGCAGTTATGAGAGACCATACGTTTCGGCCGGTATTCCTATACCATTGTGAACTCCATGTAGTATTTGGCTACTTTTACGAAAGCACCTGCATTACATGTGACGACAGCTTTATCAGTTTTGTACATTTCCTGTACTTTGGTGATTTAAGCTTGTTCGAAGGGGACAGTTGGTGGCGACACTTAAGCTTCGCCTTAAGGATGAGTCAATAGCGTTAATGAGTAACTTCCCATATATCTGTGGAATCGGAAATTCTCAACTTAACACTCCTATGCTCCTGGGGGTTCTCATCCTACTCCTTGCGCAGTGGTTAAGGGATGCGCCACCGCCCTGCCACGACAGGTGCTGCCACCGGTGGGTCTTGTGCGACCCGAGTTGTTCTTCCCGAGCAACCACTTGCGATCAACATTTAACTGAACTGCCACCTGCTAGTGGGGTCACTTTTCTCACAATCCGGTGGGTAGGTTGGGGTGACCCCACAATGTCTCGTGACCTAGGTTGCCCACCTAGGTTCAGACTCCGTGGTTGGCGCCCTGGCTCACCCTGCGCCACCTTTTTGACGCTCAGAACGCCGAAGCCGTATTTGCTGCGTTACGGGGCCTTTAACGCTACCGTGTTAATATAATTTCGTTATCGTCTTGCGAGCCGATGCGGACGGCCTCTCACCCACAGTTATCGTAGAAGACATGCGTTACGCCTTGATTAGAATGACGACCATCCGGTTGGCACCTTCATAAGCGAGCTATTTAAGTGCGGTCAGCTTGCCTTCCTTCTCTTCGTCATACACCGTGACAACGACGTTGATGCCAAAGTCATGACAGCACGCAGCTGCCTTGTCAGCTAACTCATATTTGGGTTCCATAAGGTCTGCAGCTTGGGTCATAGCGGTAATTGTGCGTAATATTTAGCGCCTTGAGCGTGTAAGGCGCTTTGTACACGATGGTGCATATTGAATTGAGATATTTTTTCTGGCAGCGCATGACAGCTAGCAGGGATATCTTTGTTCGAGATAAATTTAGAACCTTTCATATCCTAAACTAGGTGTACTTATACTTCAATTAGCGGACACAGTAAATATTATTACTTAAAACAGTAGCACGTCTTGCGCCATTTTCACAGGGACTGATTTGGTCATCCGTAATAGATACCACATTTCCGCTGTTCTATCGTCATGACTATTTTTAAAATAAACTCATATATACCGATTAGACAAATCCTGGTGTATTGACGTCGCTATTTCCAGGTATGAAACTTTGTATGAAATTCTGTACGTGCCTCTAAGCAAATGCAGTTCGCATTTTCCGCTGTAAACCAGACTAACTGTATTCCTTGAGGCCCGAATAAATTTTTTAGGCGTAAAATGAAATTCGTGAAGAGAAATGGCGAGCGGGCCTCATCATCAAAGTTACGGGGGGCTGACTTATACTTTTTTGTTGTGTCATGTGCTGCTTGCTGGGGCGTCGACATTCTCGCTGTCCAAACGCCGTCACCCATCTAGTCGTCTTCGACTGGTCGATCCATCTCGTTGGCCGGAGCGCTCGACTGAACCATAATCCGCGCCTGCAGCCTGGCGATATCCCGTCTCAAGCATGCAGTTCTGCGAGGCGCAGTCAGGCCTATAGAATATCGCCGCCGCGCATGATGATCGAAAGTCCACTGAGGAACAGGGCCAAGGCTCCTCAAAACTGTTGAGCACACACCGGAACCACTCAGGAGAGCATCCACTCATTCTCAACAGGCAGGTCCGAAATTAACCGGTTGAAAATAGGAACAATTAACGGAGCTGACGCGAAGAGCCTCCCTTCGGTCGCATCAGGGTCTCTGCTTTTCGGAGGGGGGATCAGAGAAAGAAAATTAAATTCTTTATCAAAGCGCGGATCAGTACGATATTGCAACGTCTGAAATGGCGTAACAGCGCTCTCGTTGAGTGAAACTCTCGGACGCCTTAGTGATGGCTGTTGCAGTAAACGTGCAGGCATGCGGCCCCGACCGACGAAGGATAGGGCGTAGTGGTGGCAAGGCACAGGATCATTCGTCCTGTAAGCAAGCCGGGAGCCTGAGCTGCATACGGAAGAGGTCACACACCTACTGAGACTGCGTTGTTGTGTACCCTGCAGCCTATATAGAGGGCAAAGTTGCGTACCTGCGGCCACGGGGCTATATAGTCGGTCACTACGTGCATGGTGTACGGGCATTGCCGCGATGCGAGTAAGCATATCCCAGCAAGCAACGTACCTCCCTATGTGCGCTCAAAAAAGATGGAATGTCCCTGTCGCAGTACAACATTCATCAAACATTTCTAGACCGCAGAGGCAGGACATAGAAACACAACCAAAAGGGCAGTTCTCCCACTAAGTTTTTTTTGTGTGTTAAGCAGCAACAAAAACTAATAATATTATTTTGGTCCCAAAAAGCTAACTGGGTATAACGTTTCGAGCCCAATGATTTTCAGCAAGAAATAAAAATCGACGTGATCGCTCTTTTTTCTCTCTCCCCCGCGCCACAAGGTGCGGTTTGCTGTTGCACTCGTTGTTTTGAGAGATCAAGCAACAGTTTCGTTCGAACAGCCGAAGGAAGCGGCTAACACCGCATCTCTCTCGGCGCATGCATTTGTCGCACGTGGGCCGTCGGCTCCCTGTCGCAGACAGACGACAGCGGTCTGCCTTTTCATCGCACCGCGTGCCCGTCATAGGCAGGAGGGACCTTCGGGGACTCACCACCCTCTTGCTGAGAGTGCCCATGGATTACCGTGCTCTACCTACTTCGCCATCGCCCAGCCATCCTATCGGAGCAGTATAGTTTGTGTTGTGTTCGCGTCGCTAGTGGGTCCGCCCCCCCCCCCCCACACACACACACAATCGGATTACTTGTGCCTTGATCTTGGCTCCCACGCCGGACATGTGCGCGGTCTGCCGCACCTCGTTCCGGCGCTAGACGTCCCCCCCCCCCCCCTCCCACCCCACGTCTGGCTCCAGCAGTCTTATGCCCACACTTAGTCACAAGAAAATAAATCTCAAATGATCGTTACGAGGGTGTAACGCGTATGTTTGAGCGTTCGCAGCGCAGGACAGAAGGCTGCGTTGATTTCATGGTTGCAGCTGCAGCAGCCTTCTATTTCATCCCTGGGTTTCCGTTGGCAACGTCGGCAAGGTGGGTTGGTTTAGGCACATTTTTTTTTTATTTCAGCCTAGTAGAACTAAAAATACTTGTTTTATGTTTTGATAGAAAGTCGGTGAAGCTTGCTCTGAGGCTTATGTTGGTCCCTAAGCGAGAGGGGGGTTTCAGTTTGTAGAAAACCCGTGACCTGAAGCCGCGCATCAGCATGGTGCGCCCATCTCGTCTTTTCTTTTGGCCACCCAAATTACTCTTTACTTGCGTTTGATTTTGCGTGTGCATGTATGCCTTTGTAGCCAATAGAATGTTTGCTCAAAGTGCACCAGCTTCCAGCCTGCATTATGTATTTCTTTTTTCCCCTTTTCAGACTTCCCAGAGCTAAAGAAAAAGGGCCCATTATTATATGGTGATTCCGATGCTGATGCTGATGATTATATGTAGTGCTACGTACACTGTGTATTGAATAGTACATTCATATGCGTCTGCTCTTTGTATTCATTTAAATGCAAAGAGCACAGTTGGTAAATTGAAATGACTTCTATATGCTGCAAATTGCTGTTATATGGGCAAGATCGGGTGATCTTTAGTTCATATTTCCTTTGTGTGTAAAATGCTAGGTCATATCATGTAAACAGGTAAGTGCAGGAGAGCCGTCCCAGCACGCATTCACACGAATGGACAGGTGTATTACACCCACTGTAGCGTATGTGCCTGGAATTTGGGATATATGTGCGCTCAGGTGTCTAAAGGATGCGTGAAAAAGGGTGAATAACTTTATTGATCCGCAGCCGAGAAATCAAGCACTGGCGTTTCGGGGCTTTCGCCTGGAAGCACAACTTTTTGGACGCTAGAAGTTGTGGGGACCTTTTTTGGATGTGTTCGGGAATAATGAGAACCTCTTCGGGCTATTCCAAATGTCCCGATTGGTTATTTTTGGAAGATTTTGACCCGCCGCGGTGGCTCAGTGGTTAGGGCGCTCGGCTACTGATCCGTAGTTCCCGGATTCGAACCCGCCCGCGGCGGCTGCGTCTTTGTGGAGGCAAAACGCTAAGGCGCCCGTATGCTGTGCGATGTCAGCGCACGTTAAAGATCCCCAGGTGGTCGAAATTATTCCGGAGCCCTCCACTACGGAACCTATTATCCTTTCTTCTTTCACTCCCTCCTTTATCCCTTCCCTTACGGCGCGGTTCAGGGGTCCAACGATATATGAGACAGATACTGCGCCATTTCCTTTCCCCAAAAACCAATTAAAAAAAAATAGGTTTTGTGTTTATTGGGATGGTCCTCCGTACTCATTCTTATTGTATACTACAGTAAAATTTGCCCACATGGGCCGGAGACATGATATACAGGCCAGAACCCACTGTGGATGTAAACGTATCTTAATTTCTGCAAAAAAAGTCAAGCCTTGCCTTCACAAATTCATGCAACTCTTATGGGGAAAAACATAGATCGAGAAATTTCCTGTCTATGTATCTGTCTTTGGCACTCAATAAAGACAGAACTGACAGGTTTTGCTATTTCTGCTGCGAACGGCAAGTGAAAGTATAGTGATGTAGCCACCAGGCGAGGAGGCAAGCTGGGACGCATGTGTCGACGACATACAAGCCGGCGAGTGTAGAACTGAAGCGAGCTCTTTATGAGCAAATTTGTGCCCACGGAGGATTGAAAACAACTAGGCGGCACCGACAGCAATGCGCACACCCGACGGTGGCCGGGCTCGGAATCAACCGTGGCTCTCGGCCAGGGTCTACATATTCACGACTGGAAACTGCTGGTAACGCACTTCCGATGCGGCGAACTCTCCTGAACATCGTGGAATTGGCTGCGCATCATTGCGGTATTTACCCTACTGATCTGGGCGCTTTGAAAAGCAAGATTACATGCCGGGCACGCGGCTAACATCGACCCCCCCCCCCTCGCACACACACACACATGTACACCTAGCGCTAGCCCCGCGCGGCCCCTTGCACGCTGCAGCTCTTATCATTGGGCTGTCGTGGACTTCATGGCTACGGATTCACGGCAGCTTTCCCGCGCAACTCAGCGTGCTCACGCCATTCATTTTGGAACTGATGCAGCGCGGCGTATCCCAAGTCCTGTGCGAGCCTCACGGCCCTAGTAATGCCTCTGTTCGCGGTGGCGTTCGCGGCGATGGATTTCCTGCTATGGGCGACCCTGGCACGCTATAGCACGCTATGGCTATGGCACGCACCCTGCATCCCTCAGCGCCTCCGACGACTGCAGCGTGCTGTTGGTGTCAGAGTGGCCGTCCACTGCGGTTGTAGGCGGGAGGGACCTTCGGAGACCCACCACCCTCTTGCTGCGAGTGCCCATGGATTAGCCTGTTCTACCTACTTCGGCATCGCCCAGCCGTCCTGTCGCAGCGTATAGTTTGTGTTGTGTTCGCGTCGCTAGTGACTCCCCCGGCCGCCGGATTACTTGTGCCTTGATCTCGCCTCCCACGCCAGACTGTGCCGCCTGCGTGGTGTGCTGGTGCGCCGCGCCACGACTCCTACCTCAAGACGTCCACCCACCCCGTCTGGCTCTAAGCAGTCTTATCCCGTCACCTAGTCACAAGAAAATAAAACTCGCAAGATCGTTACGAAGGTGTAACGCGTATGTTTGAGCGTTTGCTGTGAGAAGGCGTAGGACAAAAAGCTGCGTTGAATTCATGGTTGCAACTATGGCACTCTTTCCATCCCTGCGTTTCCGTAGGCAACGTCGTCAAGATATGTTTGTTTAGGCACTTTTTTATTTCTGCCTAGTAGAACTAAAAAATATTTTTTTCTTCTGTTTTGATAACTCGTCGCTGAAGCTTGCTCCGAGGCTCGTGCGAGTCTCTAAGCAAGAAAGGGGTTTCAACATGTTGAAAATCAGTGACCTGATACCGCATATGTGCCGCATACGCCCACCTCGTCTTTTCTTTTGGCACCCAGGTTGCTCTTTACATGCGTTTGCTTTTGCGTGTGCATATATTCCTTTGTAGCCCAATGAAAGTTTGGTTAAGGCGCATCAACGTTGAGCCTGTATTTTGTTTTTTTTTCTTCACTTTTCAGGTTTCTCAGAGCTAGAGAAAAAAGTGGCCACCATTATATATGCTGATGCCGTAGTGCTGTGTACATCGTTTATTAAATGGTGCATGCATACTCTCTGTTGTGTGCATATGAACAGGTAAGTACAAGACGGCCGAGCCAGCACGCATTCGCACGAGTGGACAGGAGTATTACACCACCTGTAATGTATGTGCCTAATATTTGGCACATATGTGCGCTTAATTATTCGCGTCTAAGCGCACATATGTGCCAAATTTCAGGCACATATGTGCGCTTGGACGCCTGCAGGCTGCATGAAAAGGAAGGAATAATTTTATTGAATCAGAGCTGAGAAATCGAGCATTAACCTTTTGGAGGTTTCCCTTGGGAGCATAACTTCTTGGACGTTGCTAGTTGTGGCCACGTTTTTTGAACGTGTTCGGGAGAAATGAGCACCTCTTGGGGAGATTAAAGATGTCTCGATGGGTTATTTTTGGGATATTTTGAGGAGGTTTTGTTTTTGTTGGGTACTGTGACGTCCCCGTTCAGTATCGGACGAGATCGGAGGTACAAAATGTTCTTCGCCGGTGAGTAATCGCACAGTCGGGATGGCTGGACACAGGAATAGATGACACTCCGTGCGACCGACATGGGCCACACTGCCGGCCACGAAGTTCCTTGCTGACTCGCGACGTACATGTTTCTAGATCATACAGGCGCTACGAAAACATCGTGACTTCGCCACACGTGTCACTTCACCAAACACTGTACAATGGTCCAGAGAGTACCGCAGTGCGATCCCAAGAGTGGCGACGTCGACTGTTTTCGCGGCCACACGTGTGGGACAGGCCGGAAAGTGCAATGAGTTTTCAGGAGCGGTAGCGCGGCCTACCGCACAAGGCTGGCCATGCAGAGAAGCCAGTGTCATCTGGAAATGGAAGGAAGAGCGGCGAAAGCACACACAAGCGGACGCACAGCGCACCGCGGTACTACCTTGATTATGATAAGAATTAATAGCAGCCGGCACACGGCGCACCGAGGCGAAGTCGAAACAGGACCATGGAGACGCAGCGAATCCAGGACGAAACGTCCTAGTAAATCCAGGACCAGACGGCGCAGTGCATCCGGAGCCAGGCTGCGCATGGGCGCAGGCGTTGCTAAGCATGACAGAGGAGCCGTTAACACATCACCTGTTTCCGGCGCCATCATGCAGGACAACGTAGGTCGTACTGAGGCGCATGGAAAGTCTAAGCGTTGCGCCCATGTGAGCAGGAAGGCGCACAGGCACTCGGAAGCTACGAAATCGCATGCCCCTGCTCACCCAAAAACACACAAGCATCGCCGCAGTAGGATTCAAGTCATGGCAAGGCAAAAAGACAGAGTGAAGAAGAGGATTAACTCACCCTCTAGCGCTACTTTAAAACAAGTATGATCGACGCAAGAACGGAACAATGTCCAGTACCTTGCGAAGGGAAAGCAGAAGTCGGACTGCCTTGGTCCATGGCTGCCACAAAAGAAGACGGTTCTCGTACTTCACATCATCCCATAGCACAAGCCTAAGAAGCCGGAGAACCTTACCTGCTCTATAACGGTTCGAAAACCTTGCAGCACGCCATCCTCGAGAAGGAGAGCGGCTTTCAAAATTTTCCACCTGACTCTTGAAACCTTGCTTCTCAACATTCCGAACGCTGCGACACTGTTACTTCTGCTGTACCCTTGTCGCACGGCCCCGATGCTTGCGCGGACGTGCAAACAGGGTTGAAGCCGATGGACACGACCAAACTGTTCCTCACACCGCTGGAGACGATGTGAAGGCTGGAGGATATGGTTCGGAGTTCATCAACTCATTCGATCCTGAAGCAGCTGAGTGTACTGGTCGCTCATAACGCAAGGCCCGTCTTGCTCAAGCACAGGTCCCATTCTTCCGACGAGAGGAAGACGTGAATTCCATGGTTCAGCAGTGGCTGAAAGGTTTATTTCCTGGCAGAAGCGATGCTAGCAGCATGCATGAACGAAACCGAGAACAAAACATAGTGCTTTCTTTCAGACCAATTCCAGAGGCAAGTGGCGACGGCAGGTTGGCGGACACTTTCCTACTGCAGAAGCATAGGAATCCTGGGAGAGACAGTATCCATGCCTTCGACCCAGTCTGAAAATGATGTGACAGTCGTGTCCAAATGCTTCCTCGCTCGGCGAATTTTCCCGGCAAAGCAGTGCCACATGTGTGTCTGGCTTTACAGAAATGGTAGAGGCACAAACCAACTGTGCGGCGCAAAATACGCAGCCATCTCCTGTTGTCGGCCCGCCTTTATACCCGCCATGAACAATAAAGAAGGCGGTACTCCCCTGACTGTTCGACTTTGGCCATGTACACAGTGCTATATATGCTATATATAGTTGTTTGTTGTGGAGACAAGAAGCGCAAATTTACGACCAGTGGCTCCGAGGTTCAGCAAACAAAAGAGCAAACCCAGCCACTTAACTATCGCGCGGGGTGTGGTTCGCCGGAGGCTTTCGGATACCCGTGCCCTAAATGATCCGCGAAGCGCCGTCTATGGAGACACGTGGTGCCTCCCATGTCAGTACGAGAACGAGACCCGGCACACTGATGCTCTCTCCACGCAAAGTCGGAGTTGACCCGCGTTTCAAACGTATCGATGGCCGGTGATGAACGCGCGGACCGTGTCGCTTAAGGCGCCCGGCCTCCGCTCGGACCGACAAACAAAAGACAAACCGAAGTTCCCCTGCGGAGGCGCGCGGCCTCTCGGCCACGCGGCTCGGTAGTGCAACTGTACGGAACGCGACTGCGAACCACAAACCAAAGACAAACAAAATTTTCCCCCGAAGTCGCCTGGCGTCTTGGCGACGCGGCCTCGAAGGTGCAAATGCAAAAAAAGAACATACAAGCAAACGAGACACGAAAAAGATGAAGCGCATGACGACCTTACACCCAGGGTGGCCTATTTTAGTCGGTGGTGACTTTGCGATCCTCACCCGGACTGGGGTACCCCACTTCAGGCCTCCATTGTAGGCGTGTGCGGGACGCATTCACGGATGCACTGTTTGTTTTACTCATCCATCCAGACTGAGCAACGCGGACTGTGCGCCATTCCCGCAGTCCAACATTTGCTCCGGGCCTTGCGTGGTGGTCAGGTCCCGGCACTCCCTCGTAGCACCTGGAGCCAGACTGCTGGGGTATTGACCACCACCCTATCATCATCGGTCTCCATCGATCAAGGGCCCGCCGATTACGCCGTAGGTGTTCTGTGGTGAATTGAGACACCTCTCTTACCACCGTCGAAGATCTCTCTCTGCAGTCATTTACACTACTTGTGGACTGCATACAAACTGCGCTGAATAAGGCTACTACTGTCACCTGCACTGACGTCGATCGCCCGGCGCCGGATGTGGGTCGGCTGAACCTGTGGGCTGCTCGCCGACAAGCGTAGATGGCAGCTTCCTGAGGCCCCACTTCTGCGCAAGCACGGACAAGGCTGAATTACCTTACTGCCTAGGCTCGCAGATATGAACATGATCTCTCGCGACGGGAGTGGCATGCGTGGTGTGAGAAGTTCTCGGCAAAGTCACCGAACCCTTTTCTCTGTCAAGCGTTCCGTGCAATTGAACATGGTTCCCGCTGTTCTGATGCAGCGGCCACAGTATGCTTCGCAGGTAACTTAGCTCCGGATGATTTCGCCAGAGAGGCAGCGCGGAAGTTTTTCCCCAAGAATAATGCGTTGCCTTCAAGGGTCATGGGAGCCCCCTTAGCTGCCATTTAAGCATATGTCGATAAGCTGCCATCTAAAGCCGACGCCGACGGAATTGCAAGCCCATTTTCTATGCCCGAGTTGCTTGCAGCAATAGATGAGGCCCGTCGGAGGACTGCGCCCGGTCAGGTCTCCATTCCGTAGGAGGTTTACAAGAACTTGAGTTCCGCTGTACTTCCTCAACTCCTCGCCACCATTAACAGAAAACTGGAAATCGGCTTTTGTGATCACCATCCCAAAACCGGGGAAGCCGCCGACCGACCTTGGAAATTTCCGGCCTATACCTCTTAGGCCAACATTGTGCAAGCTTACCGAAAATATGCTTGCCACACGACTGTCCCCGTTTGTTGAGCACCATGCTTTCTACCACCCCGCGAAAATTGGCTTTCGTACGTTTATAGATACAGAAGATGGACTGGCTGTCTTGGCGTCAGCAGTTCTCGCATCAACTCTCAGCCACAATATACTTACTGCACTCGCCATGGACGTTGAAAAGGCGTACGATAATATCGGTCATGCTGCCATCCTGGAAACGCTTGACATGCTGCAGTTCCTCCTTAGAGTGCGTATTTTTTTTAAATTCCTTCTTTGAAGGCTGACACTTTGTCATACGTCTCAGTGGTGAGGCCGTCGGATCATTTCTGCCTCTTCGCGACGTACCCCAGGGATCGGTATTATCGCCAACATTATTGAATATTGCTTTATGCCCCTTGCCTGGCGCTTCCATGATGTCTCTTAGATTAACTTTTATTGTACGGTGATAACATAACGGTGTGGAGCACTCACAACGACCTGATGACTCAAGCAGCAGCCCTACAATCAGCCATAGATATTATGTCGACTTATGCTTCATTTTTTCTTAAGATTTCAGTGAGCAAAACCACGTTCGTGTCAGTCGCCAACCGCTGGGGGCGCCGTAAACTCGCTGCAACACCAATTCGTCTCCATCTATCTGGAACTACAATCCAAGAAAGATTGACCGTAAAAATCTTGGCCTTGAATGAATATATAAATCAGAATCCCTTAGGTCGCAACCCTTCTAATATCCCAAGCGTCACATCACATGACTGCCAAGTACCATCAGCTTCCAATCTAAAGCATGACAGCTAAGTATTAGTATCGATAGATAGATAAAGAGGAGGAGGGAAAGGCAGGTATGTATTAGTATCGAAGAATAGTCTTTATTTACCTGGCTAATTCCAGTGTTCATGCACTGCCCCATTGCTCTCAGAGCCTCGTCATTTAAGCTGTTATCCCTCACACGAGCTACTAATTGTGCCCATCAATTACCCCCTTCGCACAAAATTGATGACATACCAACAATGAATTATTCACTAGCTCCTGTCGCATATGTTTGTCATTATCCTTTTTTTGCGTTTCCTAATAAGCTCAGTGGTTAGGGCGCTCGGCTACTGATCCGGTATTCCTGGGTTCGAACCCGACCGCGATGGCTGCGTTTTTGTGCAGGCATAATAGGCCCTCTGTGAAACACTCATCTGTAATGGGACAAAAAGCTCAACTTGCTTGCAATAATGCGCGTCACGCAAGAAAGTCATTGTCTCAGTCACCAATCATGCCCAAATTGTACAGAAACCATTATGTGCACTTATGATAGGAAAACATGTCCTGCACTTCTGAACCAAATTATTGTAAAGGTAAAGCGCTTGGATATTGGCATTATCTTCCAGGTACATAAGGCCTATTGTTTATTTAGCCGAAAGGATCTAATCACCCGCTACCTTCATTTATACTGCCGGGCGCTCGCACAAGCACTGGTTTTTTTTAAAGTAGTTTCTTCAAAATCTGCCCAATTTCAGTGAGATCTCAGCGCACACCATATATTATTGCGCTATCGTCCGAAGTTATTTTAACCCAATTGATTTTATCATATTTGCCTGACGAATAAGCTTATTTTCTGCCTGCTTTTACTACCATCTGCTATGAGATGTCTGTGCACGTTAAAGGTTCTCAGGTGGTCGAAATTATTCCGGAGCTCTCCACTACGGCACCTCTTCCTTCTTTTCTTCTTTCACTCCCTCCTTTATCCCTTCTCTTACGCCGCGGTTCAGGTGTCCAACGATATATGAGACAGATACTGCGCCATTTCCTTTCCCCCAAAACCAATTAATATTACCAGTGTTTCGGCTAAGTAGATGCGGCTCGGCGTCTGTGACGTCGAGTGTATTCCGCACACTGGATACGCAGCGCGCCCGCCCTGCCAGGTGGCAGCGACTTGGCGCCTGCAACGTTGAGTGCGTTCCGCAAACTGGATAGGTGCCCGCCACGGTGGCTCAGTAGCGCTCGTCTACGGATTGGCGGTTGAACAGCGCAAAAAAGGCAGGACAAAGGCAGGATAAGCGCTGACTAGCAACTATGTTTATTGAAGAACGAAAAGAGGTAATATATAGTGAACGCAAACAATAATATATAAAAACAGAAAAAAAACGACAAAAGGGGGTAAACAACCTATGCCATATGCAAGTCCAGATACTGATTTTCCTTGTCACATAATGTCACAGAAGGATTGCTGATGCCTTTTTCTAATAGATTATGAATGTGATATGCTTCCATCATTTCTCGGACCACCTTGTTCTTATGGTGGAACAGCAGTGCTGTCTTCTTGTACAGCGGTTCGCATTTGCATTTTTTGCAACGAAACTTTGTCCCAGGAGCCGGGCCATTTTTCTCTGTTTTCTCTTATGTTCTTTTTCGTGTTTGCACTTGCAACTAGCACGATGAGCGGCAACATGGCAAAGAGGGTCATTTGTTCTTGCGCATTCGCGCTCCATTAATTATTGAGGCATCTGCCTGTTTGCCCAACGTAGGCGGCACCGCACTTGAAGGGTGTCTTGTATAGAACGTTTTCTTTGCAGTCAACGGAGGGTGACACATGTGGAACCTGGCAACCGACCTTCTTTGTTTGTTGTGCCTGCGAGACTTGTTTGCACATGGCATCCAGTTGTCCAGGGGCAGAAAATACGACATTGACGTCGTACCTGCCTGCAACCTTCTTGAGGCCGTGCGACATGCCATGCTTGTAAGGGACTACAGCCAGTCTTCTTTTCTCCTTCCTTTCATAGGAGTTACCGCTCTTAACACTTTTAAGCAGCTTTTCTGAAGCCCTAGAGATGACGCGATCTGGGTAACCATTAGCGTGTAACCTGCACACTTGTGCAGTAATGCCGTCAGCAATCCTTTTGTGACATGACTTTTTCAGAGCAGATTTCAGGCACGATAGTGCTATGCCTTCTTTGATTAGCTTGGAGTGACCCGATGAAAAGTTCAGCAACGGTTTTGCAGACCCCGGTCGATAACTCTAGCAAACATGTTCACGTTCGATAAGCAAAG
This sequence comes from Amblyomma americanum, assembly GCF_052857255.1. Classification (NCBI taxonomy): domain Eukaryota; kingdom Metazoa; phylum Arthropoda; class Arachnida; order Ixodida; family Ixodidae; genus Amblyomma; species Amblyomma americanum. The sequence continues at coordinate 242,825,570 of NC_135497.1, forward strand.
CCACATCAAAAACTGAAGCTGGTTATCATTGGGGATCTCAGTAGTGATTTTGAGGCCACATCCATATTCGCTGAAAGCTTTCAAAACATCAACCAGCCTTTTTGGGAAGCTGCCTGCACGGGTGATAACCAGGTAGCGATCTACGTACCCGAAAATACGAATGACGAAGTCTTTTTACGCTCTGTTTATGCCAGTGTCAACACCGCTAAGGAAGATATCAGCCAAAATGGGTGCAACTCTAGATCCTATGCAAACACCGGCTGCTTGTACATATGATGTTCCTTGTCATTCTACCACGGTCGCAGACAAATAAAACGACAAAATTTCTAAAAAGCTTTCAATGGACAGTCTGCATTGGTCAATAAACACCCATTCATCGTTATCCTCGGTAATGAACCTCTTCACAGCGTTCATCAGTTCACGGTGTGGCAAAGAATAATATAGGTCCACCACTTCTAACCTGTGTAACCTGCACAAGTGTGCAGAGGCGACTTCTTCGTCAGCCTGGCTGCCAGTGATGCGTTCACAGCGGCGGCAATTCACAAGTTACCAGAATCGAAGAAAGCAGCCACGAACAGGGTGCCAAAGGTGATTCACGGTGGCTCGGGTTACCGCAAGCGAAGCAGGCAGGTACAGACCGGCTGCCCCAAGGTGATTCACGGTGGCGCGATTGGGGAGCTGCAGAGGCCGCAGCTGCCAGCAAAAGAGCTGCGTCTGTAAGCTCCACGCAGAGGTCTGATGCGACGCAGAGCGGCTTGAGAGATGCTACCGGAATCAGTGTGTCATCAACGACGGAATGCAGAGCAGCGCGGCTTCAGCGAATCTGCCAGAACCAGAACGGACCTCTCATCATAATCATCGGCGGAATGCGGCGGCGGGTTTTCATTCTAGCGGAGTGGAATGAATGAATGAAAAACTTTATTGGTTCCTTTAGGAAGTAGTAGCGGTAGAGGACAAAGTCTTCGTCTTGAAGCTTGGGTCCTCCTTGGCCGTGGGTGGGCCCCTAGTCCAGGGCTCCACTGAGTCGGGCCACCTCGCTTGCGTGTGCTATGAGGGCCCTTTGGACCCCTAGCTCGCAGCTGGTGAGCCGGCTCTCCCATTGCTCCGCACTTGGTGTTTTGTGTATGTGGAATGCTTGATTTCGTCCGCACTCCCATGTGACATGATATAGTGTTGGTTTTGCTCCGCACCACGCACAGTTGGCGCTATACTGTGTGGGGAACATCTTGTTTAATATGTATAAGTTTGGGAAGGAGCCTGTTTGCAGTCTTCGCCATCCTGTGGCTTCCTCTTTAGATAATTCTTTATGTGGTGGGGGTATTGGAATCTTAGCCCCTTATATAGGTTTAATAATTCCGAATAGCTGTCCCCGCAATTAATCTGGGGCCCCTCCGGGGTTAATGACGTTCCTGCTCGGCTTGTCATTCCTCGAGCTAGGTTTTTCTGCCCCTTCGTTGCCCCTGATCCCTGCGTGACTCAGTATCCAGATTATGTTGTGTATTGGTCGTCCCTCAGGGAGCAGAGCTCTACGGAGGATCTTGAGTGCCGTGCGGCTAATTCTGCCTCTAGTATAGTTCCGGCACGCCTCTTGTGAATCCGTTAAGATGTTAAGGGATCTCCCTGTCCTATATCTTTCATTCGCTGCCAGGGCGACAGCAATCTCCTCTGCCTCCGTTCTGTTAGATACTTCGGCTGTGAGGCTTGTGATGTGTTCTCCGTGGTAATTTACAACTACTGCTAATGCGCTATTTTTGTGTGTTTGGGGGTATAGGGAGGCATCAGTGTAGACTGTGTTCTCCCGATTCCCCATGTTCCTCTAATAAAATTCTGCCCTAACCTGTCTCCTGTTAGCATGGAGGTTTGGATCCATGTTTCGGGGGGTAGGTTGTATGCATAGCTTCTTTCTTAGCGGGTCTGGTATTGCAGCCCTGCTATTTTGTGGCTTTTCTATTTCCCGACCTAGCTTTGTCAGGAGCGCCCTTCCAGTCGTTGTGTTGCTAAGTCTTCGTATTTGTGCCTTGAGCTGGCATTCTCTTAATTCTTCGAAGGTGTTGCTGATTCCGAGTTGCATGAGCTTGTCGTTGGATGTATTTCTTGGGTGATGAAGAGCTGTTTTGTATGCCTTCCGGAGTATTGTCTCCGCTTGCTCCTTCTCTGCTTTGATAGTCACATGGTACGGTAATGAATATGTTACCCGGCTGACCACTAAGCTGTTGAATAGCCTGAGTATGTCCTCCTCCTTCATGCCATACCTCTTGTGCGCTACTCTGCTGATCATCCGGCCTACTTGTCCTGCCGCTTTGCTTAGCAGGCTGAGAGTATGACTGCACTTCCGGCTTCCTTGCAGCCACATGCCGAGGATTCTGATAATCTTTTGTTCCGGGATGTTCTGGCCCTCTAGTTTTATTTCGAGTGGAGCATCCGTACGGTGCCTACCCACTCTGAGGAGCTCAGATTTTTCTGTGGAGCATTTAAGTCCTCTTTGTTTGTGTATTCTTCAATGCAGGTGGCAGCCTCTTGTAGCGCCTACTGCTTCTCCCCCAGTGAGCCTTGGGTGGTCCAGATGGTGATATCGTCTGCGTACATTGCATGACATATCCCCTGGACTTGGCTGAGTTTCTTGGCGAGGTTGACCATCGCTATGTTAAAGAGTATTGGCGAGATTACTAAGCCTTGCGGAGTGCCCTTGCATGGCGTTTGAAAGGTGTCACTCCGCAGGTCTCCTAGGCCTACCGTGCTGTTCGGTCCGTGAGGAAGCTTCTAACGTAGTCATGGACCTTCTTCCCGCAGTTGGTGGTGTTAAGTCCTTCCATAATGGCGGCATGGGATACGTTGTCAAAGGCCCGTTTAATATCGATGGCCATGACAACGTTCTCCCCGTTCTTTGGCACTGTTTCGAGTACCTCTTCTTTTAGTTGTAGCCAGATGTCTTGGGTTGATAAATTTGCCTTGAATCCGAACATGGTGTTGGGGTATCATTCCCCGTCTTCTAGATGCGTTTGTATTCGTCCGGTAACTATTCTCTCGTACAGCTTGCCTAGGCATGATGTTAGCGAGATCCGTCTGAGGTTTTAAATTTGAAGTTTCTTGTCGGGCTTGGGGATCATGACGACTACGGCGTGTTTCCACTCCGCTGGGACCGTCCCTTCTTCCAATTGTTTGTTTAGGTATAGGGTGAGTTGGCTGATTGCTTCGTCGCTTAAATTTCGGATTAACGAGTTATGAATCTTGTCCGCCCCTGCTGCCGTATGTTTCGTTGTTGCCCTTGTGGCCTCGACGACCTCTTCTCTTGTGATGGGTCTGTCCGTGGTTGGGTTTTCTTCGCCCTGGTAGTCGCCTTGGTAGCCGTCTACCTGGTCCTTCCCGTAGCATTTCTCTCGTACTGCCTGGAGCAGCTGTTCTTCTGTACCTTCGTACTGATGAATTAGCCTTTGGATGGATTTGCTGCTTTCCGCCTTGCTTTTGCTCGGATCCATGAGTGTTCTGAAGATCTGCGACGTTCTAGCCGGGCTAAGGGTGCCATTCAGCGAGGTACTAAACTGATGCCACTCTTGTCTTTCCAGCTGCGTTGCATAATCCTCTGCTTGCCTGGTGATTTCGGCAATCTTCTTCTTTAGTTTTCTGTTTAGCTTTTGGCCCTTCCACCGCTTGGTCAGGCCTCGTCTTGCCTCCCAGAGCCTGAGGAGTCGCTTGTCCACTTCTGGTGCTTGTTCTGTTCGATCCACTTCTTTAGTGTAGAGATCCCTGATTTGTCTAAGCTGTTGGCTCCTATCTTCTGCCGAAGTTATGTCGTCCTTAAGTTGTTTGCAGTGGGTGCGGAAGGCATCCCAGTCAGTTAGGTTTCCCTTGCCGAACTTCCTATTGATGCTTTCTGCCTCTGTGCTGACCCTAATGATGTAGTGGTCGCTGCCGGGATTTTCTTGCAGGTTCTCCCATTCGACTTGCTTAGCGCCCCTGACAAATGTTAGGTCGGGACATGTGTCCACGCTTACACTATTACCCTGTCTAGTAGGCTGAGTTTCATCTGTGAGTAACTCGCAGCCTATGTTCTCCGCTGCTGTGCAGATTCCTCGCCCCTTTTTATCTTCGATCCTGCTGCCCCATTGTGGTCTTTTCGCATTAAAATTCCCTGCTAATATTAGGGTATTCTGCCCTGCAGGCTTCTTTGCTTTCGCAAAAAGCCTAATGAAGTCTCCTTTATTTTTAGGTGGGCTGTACAAAATTACTATAAAAGTGCTTTTAGCTTTCCTTTTTCTCTAAGGAATCACTTCAGTTATTATGTGTTCTAGCTGTGTGTCTTCAAACTCCTTATGAGCTATGGTTGTGATTTTGTTGCTAATGAGAGTTGCTGTTCTTCTGTTCTCCTGACATGAGTATCCTTTTAGGGTTGGGGTGCAATTTGTCTCTTGTAAAAGTATTAGATCTTTTGGGTTTCCTCTAGTGTTAATGAATTGCTGTAAGAGCCCTTGCTTACGCCTGTAGCTCCGGCAATTCCACTGCCATATCTCTAGTTGTTGTTGTCCTGCCATGGTATCGTATTGGTACTGTTGTTTGTTTCCTGGGATTCTGATCCAAACCTGTGCTCATTGTAGTGGCGGTCCCTAGCGTCATTTACTGTCCTCTGTGTGTTTTGACTCTTTACATAGTTGCGGAAGCTCTGATCTTGCAGGGCTATCTTTTGATTTAGTTGCTGTATCTGCTGCTGCATCTGCTGCATTTGCTGCTGCATGAATCTCTTTAGATCGTCTATTGTTGAGTTTCCTCTGTCATTAGTTTGTGAACTTTCTACACTCTGTTGTGAGGGTGAGGGTGCCCTGACAGGCGAGCAGCCTGCCTTTCGCATCTCTTGCATTTTCGCTATTAATTCGCTTATTTGTTTCTTAAGCTGTCTGTTTTCCTCTCGGGTCTGCTCTTGTTCCTTCCTGATGTTATTAATTTCGGCAGTAAGCCTTTTTTCATTTTCTGTTTGTGTGTTTGTGTTGTTGTTGTTGTGCGGAGCAAAAAGCATCTTGGGAGGGCCGGCTCCCCGGCTCACCTTGACTCCGCCGCTCTTCTTCTGTTGCTGATTCGGCTTCACCCAGGACTGCTGCTGGCCCTGGCTGCTGCTGCGCCCCCGGCTGCGACTCCTGGATTCTCTCCGGTAGTCACCTTGCCGCTCGTAGTCCTCGTTCCGGAACCAGCGTGGTCTCCGTGCCCCGCCTCTGCTTCGGCTGCGGCCGCGTCGCTGCTGGCTCTGGTAAAGGTAAAAAATTAACATGCAGTGTGTCTCGTCCTACACCAGGTGCGAGTATTGAATGTTTTACAAGAAGGCGTGGTACATTTCTGGAAAGAGTAATATGCGCTACAAGCAGTACTCCATTGCTCTGTGTCTGCCAGGTCATGTAAATTTTTGTTGCCGTCCTGTTTTCTTTGGCTTCAGCGACGCGTTGCCCACTTTCTTGCATTGGCATGTAGCCGTGTAAAAGCTCGTTGGTATGACGTGAACTGTGCCGCCATTTTGAATTTGAACGAGAGAAATGGGAAGCGCATTGTAAAGACCGCGCATACAAGTTGGTAGATGCGCTGGAGTCTTGACAAGCCTCCGTGATTAGTCCCCCCACACGTTTTTTTTTTAGCTGAACAACGCTCTCCACTTGGTTCGCCACTTTCGATATGTAGCGACGCCGTAACCAGCACCAGGAACGTGCCGAAGAAGCAGAGGTTGCACTAGGAGGCATCATGTCTTAAGAGGTAGAAGAAGACAAAGTCGCTACTCAGAACGCTGGAATGCGCCATTAACCTTCGCTGACGCCGCCGCTGCGTTGCGTCACGCTTCGGTTTCTTAATGCAAGAAAACTTGCTCCGGATCGCCAATTCGGACACGCTACAAGGCATCGAGAAACAGAACTGCTTTGATCGCGCCGCCGCTGGTTCGAAGCGGCTGACATGAAGGGACGAACGGTTGTCGTCAACGATGAGTCAAAATGCCCTTTAGGTCGGTCCCCGTGACCACCTTCGCATTCCACACAGTCCCCCTTGGGTCCTGGCGTGCACCGCATGCCGTACTGATGCCAGCAAGTGATACTTCGGACCCGACCGCGGCGGCTGCGGTTTCGATGGAGGCGAAAGCGCCCGTGTGATGTGCGACGTCATGGCGTGTTAATGATCCACAGGTGGTCGAAATTATTCCAGAGCCCTCCACTACGGCACCTCTTTCTTCCTTTTTTCTTTAAGTCCCTCCTTTATGTCTTCCTTTACGGCGCGGTTCAGGTGCCATTTCCTTTACCCCAAAACAAATTTTTATTTTTTTAATAGGCCGCAGGTGTTCATTGAGTTGACTCCCGGGAATTTGAGGAAAGGCGCATAACTGGCTCCAAGGGTGAGTGGACACCTCAATCGCACTTTCAGGTACGTGACGGTGGTGTCCACCTGCGAAAAACTGGTTTCGCGCATTATTTCGTTATTAGAAATCCTAAGCCACCAGCAATTTTTTGCTACTTGTCGGGTTCAAACTTTCCTTCACGCGGCATAGAATGTCGGAAATATAGGTGCTGCTAGCTCTAGCCCTGATCGCTGCAAACACGAAAGGATTGAAGAGACTTCCGTTCATCTGGGCCGAAGTTCAATCCGACCGTCTGAATCATTATTTAATTTGCTGGAACAGCAGGACCTACCGATTGCCCGACCTTGCCGAGTGGTTAAAAACGCTCCTTGCCATGCAGCACCGCGCTACTTATGTGGTTCGCTCAACAGCGGAGACTATTTTTATGCGACGCCACAGGAACACCTGAGGCAGTCTTCTCAACTGCCCGACTGTATTTTACAGTGACACTGCCCCTGGGCATGTAATATGTGCGTATACTGGTGTGTTCCCTGCGGAGGGTCGTTTATGTGCCGTCACTCATTTTAGTGCGAATGCACTTCTGGCCCCTCTCCCCGGGTTTGAGCGGTGTCTGTGTGTGTGAAGCCTGTAAGTAGCTAGTGTAACTCGCTCACTGAGTCAGTGGACGCCTCAATGAGCCTGTGAATAGGTCGTTGCGTCTACCTACAGATGGAGACGAATATGCGGTTTTCGTCTTCTAAAACCCAGCGGAAGGTTTAGACCGCTGATTTTAAATAAATGGAAGGTGCATAACTGGCTTCCTGTGTCAGTGGGCTCCTCAATCGCGCTTTTAAGTGCGTGACGGCGGTGTCCACCTGCAAAAAACAGCGCGTTCGTATACAATAATATTTCGTGCTCAGCTATTACTGCACATGTGCTAGACAGCGGGGCAGCGAGGACTGCCGATAGTCGGAGAGGCCTGCATGAACCGCTGCACCACTTTGAAATTGGGCATCAGCTGGGGAACCGCTAGAAGACAGGCACGCTGGTGACAGCCGCTTCCAGCGGCGCTATGAAGAGGCAGCCCGCCGTAGCCTGCCTACAGCATGGAGCCGACAGCCCACGCGCGAGAAATGCATGCGCGGAGAGAAAGACAGGGTAGCCGCTTGCTTCGGGTGTTCGAAAGACTGTTGTTTGATCTCTCAAAATGACGAGTGCAAGAGCAAAACCTTCTCTCCACGCAGCCTGTTGCGCGAGAGAGGGAGAAAAGGGAGTCGATTCTTATTACTTGCTGAAAAGCATTGGTCCCGAAACGTTGTACCCAGTTATAGCTTTCTGGGACCAAATTGCTATGATTTATGAGTGGTTATTGCTATGATTCGGGAGTGGCTACGTATACCTGTGCTGCGTCCCTGTAATGTGTGCAAATGTAATTGACATGCACATACACGTGCACAGCTAAACCTAACCACTCAAAGCCATCGAACACAGCGCTGGAGCAGTAAGAGGTGAGGCTGGCCAGTGGCACCCTGGAAGACCAGGAGACGCCGGTCGCCATCGCCAAAGCATCGGCGAAAGCTACTGCAGTTTTGAACTGAGGACAATACCCAAAATCCACTCCGGTCTGGTTTTACGCAATAGATGTTTATTCTCTCTCTCTGTCCGCCTACAAATAAGATATCCCATCCTCCTGCTCATGAGTAGGTGGTACCCAGGACATTACGATGACACATGCATAAGGTGCAAAAACACTGCAGACATGGTTCAAAATTAAGGTCTGGAAGGAAAGAACAGAGGCCTCCTGAAGGAAGGAAAACGTTTATTCAGCTCTAGAGAGTAGGGGAGGAATTTGGCGGAGTCGGATGGTGTCTTCTATCTTCTTAGCAATGGTCGTCTGCCCTAGTCCAGGGCTCCGCTGGATGCCGCTGCCATCTGTGCTCCCGGGTCAGCTCAAGTTGGACGTCCTGACGGTCGCTGGAGAGCTTTCCTTCCCATTGCTCCGCACTCTTTTTTGGTATTTTTGGTGCCACCTCTATTTTCTGGCAGGCCCACGTTATGTGATAGAGCGTGGGTGTTTCATGGCACCATCAGCATTTGTCTGTGTATTGTGTGGGTTGTATTTTGTTGAGTGTATTTAGATTTGGGTATGAGCCCGTCTGTAGCAGCCTCCAGGCGACGGCGTCTTCCCTGGAGAGAGATTTATGTGGTGGGGGTACATTTCCCTGCAGCCCTTGTAGTGGTTTAAGATTGCCGAGTAATCTCTAGGAACAGGTTCGGCTTCCTCGAGGTCGCTTGTGGGGGGAGCTGGGTAAAAATTAAGTGTACCCTCGAGCTACCCTGTCGATCGCTTTGTTGCCTTCCACTCCCGCATGTCCCGGCGTCCATACTATCGTATGTTTTATTGGTTCTTCTTCTTCTGTGCTTTGTTTTGGTCGGTCCCCAGAGAGCTGAGTATGCGGAGCGCTCTGTGACCTACTCTGCCTAACATGAAGTTTCGACATGCCGTTTGAGAGTCGGTTAGTATTGTTAAGAATCGCTTAGTCCGGTAGTTCTCCGCTGCCGCTAGAGCGACGGCCACTTCTTCAGACTCGACTACCGTGCAGTCCCGTAACGACGCGCTGATGATTTCCTGCATGTCCGAGTTTGTCACAGCCGCTACCGCATTGGGGGTTGTTTTGCCTCTTCCTTCTGGAGTATGTGGCTGCGTCCACATACACCGTTGTTGCCTGGGGGCTAGTGATTTTGGGATGTACTCGGTTCTCGCCTTTCTGCGTTCTTCGTGTAGGTTGGGGTCCATGTTCTTGGGAATGGGGGTCACTCTAATTGTGCCCTGTATGCCGTCCGGGATAATCGCGGTTCGCTGTATTTCGTGTATTTGTTCGTTGCATCCCAACTTCTGCAGAAGCTCCCTGCCAGACGGAGTCTGCTGTAGTCTCTTCAACTGGGCGGCGTGTTGTGCCTCTGTCAGTTCTTCAAAGTTGTTATGAAGTCCTAGTGCTAAAAGCTTCTCTGTGGATGTGCATTGTGGTAGATGGAGTGCTGTTTTGTTTGCTTTGCGTATAATCGCATCAATCTGTTGGATTTCGCTTTTGATTGGGTTGTAGTATGGAAGACTGTAGGTGACTCGGCTGATCACCAGGCTCCTGACCAGCTTTAGCGCGTCTTCTTCTCGCATGCAGGCCTCCCAGGCCTCCTGGGAGACTGACGCTCAGCTCGGACTCTACAGAGACTGACGTTTTTATGTGGCGAATTTTAAAAATCCCTGCCCGCAAAATACTGGCCTGGCCTAATCGAGAGCAAACGCCGTTCACAAGGTAGAATATCATTGCCTAAATTGTTTGAGATCTAAATAAGCATCCGCACTTGCCTGTATTTGGTGCAATTAGCGAGAAACTGTTTTCAGCTACGAGTACAGTTTTTGCAGAGGCGAACCAAGCAGCCAGTCTGAGAAACTGCGACATCTAAAAGATGAAAATTCAACTCCCAAGCGGCGACTTATCAGTTTCTAGTGTGTGCAGTGTTGTTGTTGTCACGTTTTCAGTGCAGTATTTAGCAGCAGAAGCAGTGATGTTCCTTGTGAGATTAATTCCGGCAGGCAGACGTGCCCCATCTTCGAAGAGACCGCGCTTCTCGCATCCACCGAGCCGACGTTATTTGCCTCGCCGTCTGGCAGATGGCGCAGCCTGTGAGACCGGCTGCTTGGCTCGCGTCAGCAAAAACTGTACTCGTAGCCGAAAACATAATAATAATAATAATAATAATAATAATAATAATAATAATAATAATAATAATAATAATAATAATAATAATAATAATAATAATAATAATAATAATAATAATAATAATAATAATAATAATAATCATAATAATAATAATGATAATAATAATAATAATAATAATAATAATAATAATAATAATAATTGGTTTTTGGGGAAAGGAAATGGCGCAGTATCTGTCTCATATATCGTTGGACACCTGAACCGCACCGTAAGGGAAGGGATGAAGTAGGGAGTGAAAGAAGAAAGGAAGAAGAGGTGCCGTAGTGGAGGGCTCCGGAATAATTTCGACCACCTGGGGATCTTTAACGTGCACTGACATCGCACAGCACACGGGCGCCATAGCGTTTTTCCTCCATAAAAACGCAGCCGCCGCGTCGTTTGCCTCGCCGTCCGGCAGATGGCGAGCTTGTGAAACCGGCTGCTTGTCTCGCGTCTGCAAAAACTGTACTCATAGCTGAAAACATAATAATAATAATAATAATAATAATAATAATAATAATAATAATAATAATAATAATAATAATAATAATAATAATAATAATAATATTAATAATAATAATAATAATAATAATAATAATAATAATAATAATAATAATCAATCAATCAATCAATCAATCAATCTTTATTTTCGGTGCCCAGGAACAACCCAAAGGTCTTGGTGCTGGTACACCATTCACACGCACAAAATGTAAATTTATTTCACTACAAAGGAAGACACTCAGGGGAGGTAATGCAGCAGTCAAGGCGATAGAAAAAAAGACATATAAACTAGGCGTGAAAGCAAGCATGAAGCAAAAAAGCGAAAACAAGAAAACAGCGAGAACAGCGGTAAATGAAAACAGCTAGAACAGGCAACAGACATATAAATAACTAATGAAACAATAAACAAAGAGAATGAACGACCGATAACAGCCAAGTACAGCATATAGCAAAATACAAACAAGAATAAAGCCAATACTAATATGAACGAATATGAAACCTCTGAAATACAGGCTAGAAATACAATCATACACAATAAGAAACGTAATTAGTGAACGCGTTACAGACAATCAGGCGTGAGTATACAGTATTAAAGAAAAAATATTAATGAAAACAAGTACACGTGATGAACAATTAAGGAGAGAAAAAACAATATAATACCGGTGCAAACGCACAAGTGTAGTAAAGACAAAATGCATGAAAGGGGAAGTTATGTATGAGAAAAAGAGTGCTCAAAGTGGAACGTCACGGACATCCAATATAAAGGAAGGGAGAGAATTTTCGAATATATCTAGGTGAGGACAAAGAGAATTAAACAACTTTTGCATTCTGTCCAGAGGGGAGATGGAGTGCAGGAGCGCAGAAACTTGGAATGGTCTGAATTCCCTTATGCTCTTTCGCGGTACACGCAAAAGGATACGCGCTAGGAGCTGAGGGCATAGAATGTGACCATGAAGAAGTTTATACAAGAAAATTATATCTGCCCTCACGCGACGGCAGCTAAGAGAAGGAAGCTGCAGTGAGTTACTCCGTCTGGGACGAGAGCTGGAAGTTTTGCAAGAAAACCGATGTTGAAATATGCGTAAAAACTTTAGCTGAACTCTGTCGATTTTTTCACAGTTCGACTGGCAAGTGCCGTTCCAAACAACAGACGCATATTCCAAAAGCGGCAAGCATATGGAGAGGTAGAGCTTTAAGAAAGGAAGTGGGGATTGAAACTTTCTCGAAAGCCTGCAGATGAAGCCGAGTGTACGCATAGCCCGTAGAGCAATGCGTTTTGTATGAGAGGAGAAGCTGAGGCTACGGTCGAAAAGTACGCCGAGGTCATTAATTTCATCAACCCTGGGCAGCGGCCTACCATTCACAGAATAAGAGTAGAGAAGGCTGTGCGTTTTACGCGTAAATGAGACAACCTTGGTTTTAGATGAATTGAGAGTGAGCCCATTCTTCAAGCACCAATCAGAGAAGGCGGATATGTCAGATTGCAATGACAAGCAATCGTGAAGAGTATGTATTGCCTTGAACATTTTTATATCGTCCGCATAAAGGAGGAATGAGGAGTTTTTGACCACGGAGGAAACGTCATTGATAAAAACAGAGAACAGAAGCGGGCCTAATACCGAGCCCTGAGGAACTCCGCTGGTTGGAGTGTAAACGAATGAGGTCTGTCCATTTACACTGACAAAGCAGGACCGATCAAGAAGATAGTTGCGTAGGAGGGCTACAATTGAAACGTCGATCTCAAACAGCAGAAGCTTTTGAAGAAGTAATGAGTGAGTAACAACGTCGAAAGCTTTGCTCAAATCACAGTACACAGCGTCTACCTGACTCCTCTGAAGGACTTCAGCTGATGTATACGTCATAAAAGTCACAAGGTTAGTTGTAGTAGAACGACCTTTTATGAAACCATGCTGATTATGAATGATTACATTTTTGAGGTGGAAGGAAAGTACTTTGTGCAAAGCTAATTCAAAAAGCTTAGAGGTTGCGCAAAGAAGAGAAATGGGGCGGTAGTTCGAAACATCAGATTTGTTTCCTGATTTGAAGACAGGAAAAACACGCGCCGTTTTCCACACGCGGGGAAAGGCAGAATTTTTCAAACAGTTATTAAATATTGTGGTTAAAACAGGGACGAAAGTACTATTGAAGGCTTTTATTATGGCGGCTGGAATGCCATCAGGTCCAGGGGATAAAGATGGTTTCAAACACTTAAGACTCTCACTTACTAACTTCTCGTCGAGAAGAACGGAATTATGTGCGCCAGCTGGAAGGCACACGGAGTCGAAAAGTGGAGATTTGTACACAGAGGAAAAGTGTTGAGCAAAGCCGTCAGCGACATTCCGAATTTCATTCCCATGAGAGTCAACTAAGTGAATATGACTATCAGATTTATTAGAACGCTTGCGAACGTATCGCCAGAATTCAGTAGGACGATTAGAGGCACTATTCTCTAAATAATCAAGGTAGGACTCATGATCCCGCTTGTACAGGCGTTTGCAAAGGGAACGCAAGCGGAGAAATTCATCTGCCCATGTATCCAGCCCAGGGCGTTTCGCTTTATGGTGGGCCCGCTCCTTAAGTTTCAGCGCTGTTCTAAGTTCTTTGGAAAACCAGAACGGAAACTTGCTGCGAGTAGGAGTGTGCAGAGGTATGTACTGGCGCATACCATTGAGAACTATTTCAGTGAAGCGACTGACTTGTTCGTCAACATCGCTGATTTCGCTTAAAACAGACCAGTCGACAGAAGAGAAGAAACCGAAGAGACCAACATAGTCGCCAAGTGCGTAAGCGAAACGGGGGGAATTCCCCGCACGATTTGAATTAGCAGAAGGTGGGACAGAAACCGAAGCCGTTATTAGAATTGGAGGATGAAATTTGTCACAGCGAGTAAGTGAGATGTCAGATGACGAAACTCGAACATTTTCAAAATTAGATAAACAAATGTCAAGAACATTACCACAACAGTTTTCAATTAAATTGTGTTGCTGCATAGGTTTTTAGCCGAAAACAGAGTCTCGCAAATTCCACCAACCCGCCGCAGTGGCTCAATGGTTAGGGCGCTCGGCTACTGACCCGGAGTTCCCGGGTTCGAACTCGACCGCGGCGGCTGCGTATTTATGGAGGAAAAACGCTAAGGGCCCGTGTACTGTGCGATGTCAGTGCACGTTAAAGACGGTCGAAATTATTCCGGAGCCCTCCACTACAGCACCTCTTTCTCCTTTCACCCCTTCCTTTATCCTTTCCCTTACGGCACGGTTCATGTGTCCAACGACATATGAGACAGATACTGCGCTTTTTCCTTTCCCCCAAAAGCCATTTATTATTTATTAATATTACTAATTCCACCAAATACAAGCAAGTACCGATGTTTATTTAATCTCAAGCAACCTGGGCCATAATATTCTACCTTGTGAGTGGTGTTTGCTCTCGTTTAGTCCATTATTTTGCGCACAGGAATTTTTAAAAATCCGGCACATAAAAACATATGTCCCTGTACTCAACTTGCTCTCATCCAACTCGCTGAAGACGCCGCCCGGAACCGAGAGCGTCGTCTAAGCTGACTGGTCATCCCATCCTCCTCTGTTGGATAACAAATTTTTTCAATCAATCAATCGGCCGCATAATACGACAGATTGCCATATTTAATGAATGTTCATTCCTTCCTTCCTATAGATGTTTCGCAACTGGTAATCGTCTACAATGTAGTGTCGCGGAACGAAGATGAGGCTGACTGGTCGCGCGGAACGATGAACGCCCCTTATTTCACAAGGACACCGATATTTATAACTATTAGTCACATAACACTTAATAACCCATTACAAAAACATATCTGCAAAACTCCTGAGCCTCTTTGGGACGTTTAACCTCATGAACCAATCAACATCAGCCACGACAAGACTCAAGACATCCACTGAACAGAAACCGGAACCAAAACCCATAATACAACCATGAGGAAGACTATTTCCACTCGCAGCGCGTGGCGGGTGCAATGCAGCCGGCACGCGCTGCTTGGATTCCTGTCATAAGCTGAAAAACAGGTGACGTGGAAGCAATAGAACGCAGCAAGACTCGGCCGAGTTCCACGGCGGCCACCATGGACAGCGAGGGCTGGCGTGCGCGACCGCTTCCCGTCGTCCGATGCGACCACCCCAGCAGCACACGGCCGAGTTCCACGACTGCCCCCATGGACACAGAGGGTGGCTTGCGCGACCGCTTCCCGTTGTCCGATGCGACCACAGCATTAGCACACGGCCGAGTGGAAAGTCTAAGCGTTGTGCCCATGTAAGCAGGAAGGCGCACAGCCACTCGGAAGCTACGAAATCACATGCCCCTGCTAACTCAAAAACACAAGCATCGCAACTGTTTTCCTGAATATGTCGCTACATCAACCGGCCCAACGTTTTACCCGATTAAGCTCCACTGTAGGCATCAAGTCGTGGCAAGGTACAAAGACAAAGTTGAGAAGAGGAATAACGCACCCTCTAGCACTACTTCGAAACAAGTATCAGGGACGCAAGAACCGAATAATGCCTTGTCCTTCACTAAGGGGAAACTTGAAGTCGGTCTAGCTTTCCCCATGGCTTCCACAAAGGAAGACTGTTCTGGTGCTTCACGTCACCACATAGCACAAGTCCAAGAAGACTGAGAACCTTACCTGCTGTACGACAGTTCGAAGTCCTTGGAGCACGCCATCCTTTCCAAGGAGAGCGGCTTTCAAGATTTCCCACCTGACTCTGGAAACATTGCTTCTGAACACTCCGAACGCTGCCACACTGCTACTTCTGTTTTACCCTTGTTGAATGGCCCTGATGCTTGGGCGGACGTCCAACAGGGTTGTGAAGAAGATGGACATCTGTTCCTCGCTGTTCCTCCCCTCGCTGGAGACGATGTGAAGACTGGAGGAACTGCAGCAGAGTTCATCAACTTATTCGATTGAGTAGCAGCTTAGAGTACGGGTCGCTTGAAACGCCAGGCCCATCTTGCTCAACCACAGGTCCCATTCTTCAGACAAGCGGAAGAAGATGTGTATGCCATGGTCCAGCAGTGGCTGCAGGTTTGAATACTTGGCAGAGGCGATACAAGGAACATGCACGAACAGAAGTGAGGACAAAATGTAGTGCTTGCTTTCGACCCAATTGCAGGTACCATAGGTGACGGCAGCTCGGCGGCTGCTGCTTCTGCTGCAGAAGAATAGGAATTCCGGGAGAGACAGACAGTATCCATGCCTCTGACCCCGTCTGAAGGTAATGTCACAGTTTTGTCCGAGTGCTTCTTCGCTCGACAAGATTCTTCTCGGCAAGGTAGTAGTACGGGACAGTAGAACCGGACATGTGTGTCCGGTTCTGAAGAGCTGGTAGAGGTACAAACGGACTATGCGGCACAAAACACGCAGCCCTTGCCTGTTGCTGACTCGTCCGTACCCGCCATGAACAATACTGCAGGTGGTATACGCCTGGACTGCTTTTCTTTGGCCATGCACAAAGTGCTATATGAGGACACCAAGAAGCGGGTCAGTGATTACTACAGGCTGGGATGACTAAACAACCACCTTGTGTTGGTATCCGGCATGGAGATGCTAAGAGAAGCTCGTGCCGCTGTCTGGCGAAACAGCGCCCAGTTGAAGAGCTCGGTCTACTTGGTCCGAAAGTTAACAAGGCTGTGCTGGGTGACACCAGAGGTGTGTGGTGCTATTGTCGAAATCAAGAAACTGGGAAAACTTCTGAGCAACTGGCCGTTTTAGAGAAGGACGTTGAGCATAACTCCTCCCATACATTTCCATCTCAATAACCCCATCAACACCCCAATCCGTATTTTTTCTTTTTTTCTCGTGCCCTTTTCTACTTCTGTCTCAAGTTTCTTGAGTTTTTTTAGTATTATTTGAATACTTACTGCTTCATTTCTGTGAAATGTAACAAGAGCCGTTCCATGACATATTAAATATTCTACAGTGCAGTTAGTTTATATCGAGTGTTTTCTTCCACGCCACCCATAGTTATATCTGGTGTGCCAGCGAACACCTAAAAGATTCCTGAAAATAGATTGGTCAGAATATAAAAAATGCTGGGTGATTTAGCATGGTTAGGCCAAATGCGAATTAGGTGTTCTCACTCTTCGGTGTTCACTTCGGTTTTGGTTCGAAACTTCGTTTAAGAGAACAATTCGATAGCGGTGTGTTCTGGAACCATTGTGAACTAAAAGATGTTGATGAAGGCAACGAGATCCAGACCAGCGTTGACTGTAGAAAACATCCTTACAAGACAAACTGATCTTAAAATTACAATACTGTGATGTTCTTGCAAAAAAAAATTGGCCAGTTATCGTGTCTGGCGTTCCCAGACCGGGATTTCAGTCATGAATTTTGTGACATGGTGTAGTGTGTTCTCATCTGGTGTGACTGGTCCAGCTGACGCCAGCTCTGGCGTGCTTTTGCTTACTGTTTCCTGATGTGGGCAGTGTACCATTCCGGTGATGATGTCAATGCAAGGAAGCATCCAGAAAGAAATTTGTTGCCTAATATGTCTTCATAGTGATGCTAAATGTTTGGACATACTATCGTGACCAAAATTAAAAGAGTGCTGCAAGTGCAAGTGCAACGTGCCAAATTCCATACGGGCGTCGGTCTCGACAACAAAATTGCTTCGTCAGGCAGCAACCGCATGCAGTTTGGCGCTGTTCGGCACACACTCACAGGGGTCTCTTAATCATGAGCACGATAGTACATAGGAGCATCCACGTAATTACGTGATTCGTGTTCTTGCCAAGGACGAAGAGGAAGCACACAGTGAAACAAGAAAGAAGCGCTCATATTTGTTCAAGAGCATCCTTAGCTTTATTTGTAGACGAAAGCAGCAGGTGAGCCTCGCTGATGAGAGGCTTAGCTCGGAGAGTGAAATAAGGTGTATGTAAATGCGGGCTCTGTTATGTGATGCATTTGCGTAGTATTTGAAAACAAATCTGAACGAGGTATACGTTTGAACATTTTGATTTTCGTAACAAAGCAGTGAAATGGTGAAAGCACAGTGTTTTTGATTCATCGGGTCTGCTGTGAGCAAGCTGACACACAGTTCCTGTGAACAAAGGCTATATTATGAAACTCCGCCTGATGTGCGACTTCTGATTTACTTGTGTGCTGCACATAAATATTTAAGCGTGACAAGGAAAGGCTTGCAATGGTTATTGTAGGTTTTTCAAGCCTCAAAGGTGATTGTCTGCCTTTTGTGAGTTGCATATGAACACTCTTTATACAGTACAATTTCTAAAGACAAAATTAACTATAGGCACATATGCTTATGTGCTCTGCTATAGAGCCGTCATATTTTCATAGCGCAACGTGACAAAAGCACAAGTGTAAAGCATGAAGGGAGGAAACAGACACACTGCTACTACAGTTGAACCTCAGTATAATGAAGTTGGTAAAATCTATCCTTTAATTTTTTATATTAATATGTCTTTACATAGAAATTCATCTTCCAGCTTGTAAAGAAACCTTAAAATGTATTAGAGCCCACTCGCAGGAAATACCATAATTGGCTTTTAAATTGGTCCACTACTTGTCAGCATCTTTCGCTGTCAACAATGATGTTACGCGTCTTTTGCATGCGCACAGATATTTCAAAGCGTTTCACAAGTCTTGCCGAGTTCATGAGGCACCTCGCCATGTCTGTTGAGTCGAGTTCCCCGTGTGTTATGCACCTGTAATGAGTTGCTGTCATCATCGTTCTCCTCAGCGTTGCCGACATGAGAGCATGTTCCGTTGTCACCTTGTGGGCAGGGTATCAAAGGAGGGAAGACCACCAGCGACTAACGAGGCTGGCTACTCTCCATTCTTTATTCATGCCAGTGAGAGTGAGAAGATTCTTGCAGTGGAAGCGCGAGTCACACCATCTGAGTAGGAGCGAGGTGTCGGGATCGAAGCATACAACTGGCTTCAGAGCGGAGCTGTGTACTGATGACCCTGACTCTTCGAGCCTTCTTACCGAGCTTCATTAGCCAATAAAGATGATAAACGCTGCGCGCTGTCTTTGAGCACAGGTAGCACTCTGCATTTGACACTGATTTTGGGCAAGGTTATGGACAGCGATAGTTGCAGCTGGCCTGGCTGGCTGTGCTCACTCCTGTGCCCTCTAGTTTGTATTGGCTCGACATCACATTCGCCAGCCTCACCCATGCTACCTGAGATGGCACTGCAATCGGTGTGCTTGCCACTATGTCATCATTATTCCAATTCCGTCTGCCTATGTGCTCTTCATCTGTCAGCTGGGTGGCGTCCTATTTCATGCAAGTGCCACTCTGCACTTCGGTGTGGTCTCCGCGCAGCCATTCGAGCTCAAGGTAGAATTTTTTCCTAGATTAATTTTGAGCAAACAGTAAAGTTTCGTTGCATTAAAAATTCGACAAATTTAGTTTGTATTGAAGCTAGAAACAAATGATCTTCAATGAACACAAAGTTGTAAAATCTAAAATACTGTGTTACATTGAGGATTTTGTTACACTTAAGGCCGTTACATCGAGGTTTAACTGTAGTACGTTATTAATATGTTACTAGTGTGTCATAATATATTAGTAATGTTGAGTCTGTCTCCTGCCCTCCTCTTATGCTTTTGCACTGGTGATATGATGACATCATACCTAGGGTCACTAGGGCTCCGTGTTTCCTTGAAAATTTGCATGATTAACCTTTTTACGTAAAATTGTGTTTTAGCAGCCTTTAATGGGAATGAGAGAATGATAGGAACATGATTAATTCAGTCTGAATTCTCATGAAATTTACAATCTACTTACAAGCAAAGTTGTCCTGATGTCTTGACACGCTTGCTCCCTCCATCCGTGCGAGCAAGTGAGCATATCGAGGACGGTGGCTGTGGTGATAACACGTTCTCACCAGCCTGCAAGAGTCTCTGTACTGCATGGTACCCTTTGTAACAAAATATTAAAAGTGGTGGCAAAAATCATCTTTATTTCAAATAACACCAAGCATCAGTTCTGGGATGTTCTTCTATCTGGTCCTCCTGGAAAGAAAGTGAGCAGCAGGCAGGTGCCAAACCTTTGTAGAGCTGGCTCCCGCTCGTCGGCTCAGTCACCACAGCAGGTGCAGAACGGGCGCATCAGGGCCTCATCAGAGAGATAATTCAGTTTGCATGGGGCATTGTGATAAACAAGAACATTCTTCATGTGAAGAAAATACCAAGCACTGCCTGACATTGCAGCAGCCACCCTTCATTTTAATGAAAGCTTATTTTAAAAAATAAACTTGCATATTTATTTTATATATGTTATGCTTCCCTCAGAATTTTATGAATTCTATATTCTGACTCCTCGGAATTCAAAACTTTCCGCTGCAAAAGGTTGCGAGCCCTAACCATACCAGCTATCCTAGGTGTCTGTTATGTTATTTAACACAGAGGGTTTCTTTACTGCTAGCAGCTTTGCTATTGAAACCTAAATGCACAATACTCTATAGTTGTTAGAAAATAACACGCAATGTGTGAATAGGAACGGTAGTGGTAGCTCGGCAAAAGAGAAAATTTACTTGACTGCAGGTGAACTGCAGTGGCATGTCTACCATGTTTTGATCACCGCCTATTGTGAACCATTGTAGGCTTGTGTGACAGTGTCTATGCCAAACGTTGGGTGTGCTCTACTGAGGGCAATAATATGCCCTAAGATTGCCCCATCTTGGGTTAGTGGCAGGAACTGGAACACTGCCTGCAACGCAAAACATTCTTCACTAATGGGCCTCTGCCTGACAAGGAACGATGCTGCGGACTCGAGCTTATGGTCCATAGTCACATTTGTCGTGTATGCCTGTTCACAGCCCTCAGCTACCTGGGTTTTGGACTGTGGGGAGAGCCTGCGTAAGTTTCTTAACTAAGCTCTCTCCAGCTCTGTGAGTGGGTGCTTCCCGGTGCCTCCTGCAGTCATGTATTGAATATACAGCAGTGTTCTACCTCATTTGAAAAAAGGTCTTGCTAAAGGCGAAACGAGGTGTTTAGGCTAGTGAATAACATGTATGTCTCCAATTTTTGATCAGGCAGATGTTCATGACTGAAGACATGGGCAAAAAGTAAGTTTGATATGTTCAAGGACAGCATTTTCGGCTGCGTGATCGTATGCACCAGATTGGCGGAACGTTGGGACTTTTTGTGTGCCATGTGGTGATGTAGCTTTCCAGACCCAACCAGTGACATTCGGCAGTAACTGCAGCGTTCAACTCTTGATGCCTGTCAGCAAACATATTTTCTTAGATATGTAGTCCTTCCATTTTTGCCACTTGTGGTTGTCAGTGCCTGTGCCGCACATTTATTGTACTGGTCTTGATGATTGCATTTCACTTCAATTATGCAATCGCACTGTGCTCTCTTGCATTCTATATTGGTCCATTACATTACTGGTGTGTGATGCACAAAGGCAAAAATCTCTGGGCATCTGATAAGTGCCCCAGTTCTTATTACTAGTAAAAATGACACTGTTATTGCGTGTTTCTTTCTAGTTTATTGTAGTAAGTGCAACAGAAATTAGGTTACACACAGTTAATATATCGTGTAAAAGCCCTGTGAGAGCATCTGATTGGGAAGCCTTTACCTTGTATTTGAGAGCAGTTTCTTAAAGTAGAATTGTAGAGGTTTTAGAAATCGACGAGATTTAAGGGCTCGAATGTATGAAACTTGCAGGTAATGCGCGGGAGCTCTTTCTGTGCTAGCTTTTGATATGCTGACTTAATCGCTGTTCAAAGCCGCATTCACGTTCAGGCTTCTCTGCAGTGCTGTGCACCTGGGAGAGGTGGCAACGAAGACATCATGTTCAGTGGCGCTACGTTTCCAGCCAGGAAAAGGTTGCTCAGACGAAGTAAACCATAGTTACCGAAAGTTATGCCTGTAACACGTAGTTTGGTGGCATAGGATGACGCACAGCAGCATGAGGTTGAAAAAAGCAGAAATCACAAATTTCGGTAACAGTGATGTCATCACCTAGCTTCTCTACACTTCTTCAACGCTGTGAGGAAGCGTTTGAGATTTAATCGACGATTACATAACCATTTTAAATTGTAGGGCAAAACCACTCTGCATACTTTACCTAGAACCTTCCTACTTTCGAATCCCTGGATCTTGTCGAATTGTCAAAATATACTTCACCTTCCCTTTAAAGTAAGCAGTCGGCTTCAGACTTGAGACTAAGAAGGTACAGTCGGGTTTCACCAGCTTGTTTCAGAGGATCCCACTACTGTCTGTCACTAGTGTTTGCCCTATTATTTTTGTGTGCAAAGAACTAGCTACTTACTTTTCTGTTACAGCAGCCCATTCTCTGTTGTCTCCGCACTCGTAGAAAAATAACCTTTGGTTTATTTTATCATTTGTCCACAGGTGGCAACGGCTACATCAATGACTACCCAACTGGCCGGCTGCTCCGAGATGCTAAACTCTATGAGATCGGTGCTAGAACTAGTGAAATTCGTCGACTCATTATTGGGCGTACCGTCAACCAGGAGTACAAGTGAGGTCTGTTTCCCCCCCGCCCTGTTCCCCATGTCTCAGATATAGTCTAGGGTGTAACGTTGAGGTAACTTGAAACACTGCTATAGTCTTCAACAGTCATTGCTGATGCAAATGTACAGATAGTGGAAGCCTGTGTATATATCTGTGATCTTTGTTTTTCTTTTTTTGTCAAATGTTCAATTGCTTCTGTAACTCAGGTTTTTAAAGCAATTTAAGCTTGTGATGGGCCACTTTTTTACAATTCATTGCTTACCTGCCGATGTGACTTGTTTGGCATGCAGTTTTAGAGAATTATTTGTGAGCACTAGTGTGAGCATGCTGGAAACACATTTTCTCATTGCAGACAGAGTACGTTACTAATGAACATGTGCAGGCATGTGTTTGGCCAATACTTCCAGTGTTCATTTGACATTGTGCTTTGCATATTGAGTTTCCAAGGCCATGATTGTATTAAAAAAACAAACACTGCTTTTGGTTTAAACACACTTGCTGTGACTGCTGTCTCAGTTTATCTTCTTTGTTCGGGTATGAGCGGTTGAGATTATATCGTGTGGGCCAGTGAAGTGTTGCATAGCATCAGTGTTGCCCCGTTGTAATGCCCTGCATTTTTATTTTTATTTTGAAAGTTGTTCATTCAAAATTGGACAGAATTTACATTAAAGATCACTGCATTTCTCATGATGCAGCATTACCTCCACCAACTTGTTCGGATTTATGTCAATGTGAAATCAAAGTACTATGCAGCCTTTTTTGTACCAGGCTATCCCTGGCATACGCAGTATTGTTCAAACTGCATGAATCACCCTGGTCTCATCATGGGAACCTTACTCTGGAGTGCATCCATCGATAGCTTAAATAAAAACGGATGCCATTTTCATGGATTCATGGTGTCTAACAATAGTACAATTGCTCATGAGTACACAACAGGTGTCAGCATATTGCTGCTGCAAATATTTCGGGACAAGCATGAACAGAAAACATTGGGCATTATGTTATGATCCATGTTTATATTTGTTCGTGTAGTTGGGCATCCCAGTTATGCTTGCACATTAAGTTTTCAAAGAAGTTTGGTGTCTAGTAAAACTATAATTGATCATACTTCTAGCATTCTATTATGTGGTTCTTTAATGTACGCATTGCATTTAGGTTTTAAGACCTGCACTACAGTGTTCAATTTTTTGTATGTGTGAGTTCACCTCCGCACCTACATTTGTATTTAAGGTATACACAACTATGTAATGGTTTTCCACAATACATTCACTTGAGGTTTTGTCCACAATGTGCTGGTAATTGTAATCTGTGAGCTTTGCAACTGTGATATTGCGATTTCCTTGCTGTGAAGGGGAATAGATGCCCTCAGGGACAAAAGTTTTCGAACCCCATGAGCACCTGCCATATTTTTTTGCTGCATGACCTGGTGGCCTGGCATTCTGCTGTCAAGACTGCACTTGGCACCCATTTCCTCAACATCCAACGTTTTGTGTTGTGCACTGGCATTCTCCGAGTATGACACAGAAAGCCACACAGTGTCAAACTATAGTGGCTTTCTACTAGCTAAATAAAAAAATATTTTTAGCTGAAAGCAAAAGCCATTGTGAAATTATTTTAGAAGACTGTTTTGACGTATACGAGCCTCTTGATCATTGTGATGGTACTTCTGTGCTTCATCTCTTACTAGACACCTATAGAGGGGGAGAATGCTAAGCAGATGCTGTCGGACGATTATTACTGGAAGTGTGAGATGGATGCACCAGCTAGTAATGCAAGAGTTCAAATTTGTTGATGCTTGCGTGGCCCGCAAACTTTTGTTGATAAGAGTACAGTCTTCTAGCTGCAGTGTATGCAAATTTTCCTTCCTATTTAGCCACTGTAGCCTTTTTGGTGGATGGCATGCTGTGACAGTGAGGCTGGAATTTAGCAACGACTTTGTCAAAGCATGCATATGTAGTAGACAGAGGGTTGTGTAAGGGGCATAACTTTCCATTCATAATCCACTTCATAAACATCTATAAGGATTTGTTAGCACTTTAGTTTATGTACAGCTGCTAGATGCATAAGATGTGTGTTGCGGCTGGACAAATTCGCTCCACCCGTCATGCCTACTGGTTCTATAGGCTAAGTTGTGGTACTGTTCTGTATGCTATAATGGAAACTATGATTAACATCAGTGTCATTTTCTGCCTGCGAACCCTAGTTGGTGTCATTCTTGTTAATATTAACAATAGTACATGATATAGCTATTTTCCTGAAGTAATGTTCTGCTCTAGATGTTCACTAATCTTTCTTTACTTACAAAGAATATTATTGCTCCTTTAGTGTAGTTTTTTGTTTATTCTTACTGTTTAGGGTGATCGCTGTACGAATCAAGTATTTCATTGTATTATCTGTGTCAAAAAGTCAAGGACACCATTTAACTGCTTACCATTTTATTACGTTATTACTTCCTGAGTTTGTGTCAAAATACCCCAGCAATGGTATGCTGTTGGGCTGAAATGTCCTTTAGCGCACCTTCATTTTAAACTTTGTTGTTCAACTATCTGTTGATTGACTTTTCCACTCTCATATTTTAAAGCTGTTGGCCGTTTGGGTTTGGATTCTTGCTTTTAGCACACAGCTTTCTTCTTGTCAGTGTTCTTGTTCAGTGCAGAAGAGATACTCATTGGGCACCCCGTGCCTGACCGCTCTTGCACCACTTGTGACTGTTCATTTCTTTAGAAGGTGGTATTAAGTTGCTGCTGCAAGTAGGAATTGTGAAATGTTTGAGTCTGGCTGTATTTTATGTCGATGCATTTATTTGTTGTTAAAAAAATGTTTTGGTAACTTTTCAATGTGTTGCCAGCATTTATGTCAATATGTTGTCAGAAGTTGAAGAAAGCCTGTCTTTTCTATTGAAAAACGAAGTGTAAGAAGCTAGCAACTTTGTCTATTATATATAAAGACTGTGTTTCTACCTCTGAGGTGAAGCAGAGAGAACTATGGAGTTAACAAATAAACCTGCATTCAACTGAACATTCCGTTGCTCTGTGTATTTAAGCTACCACTGGACAGTTCCATAGATAATAAATTTTTTTATTTTTTTATTTCAGTAGAAGCAGCATGTCAAGCCTCAGCAGCATTGATATCACACTTGCTTTTTCTCTCAACAATGCATTATGTATACATGCCCTAATATGTAGTGAGGGATTAGTGTGTATGACATTTTTTACTGCTGAATTTGTGTGTCTGGTATTTTTTACTGCTGAATAGACTGTGTCAATGAAACGTAGATTACAGCAACTACATTCTGAGAAAGTCTTCATGTGGATTTGATTTGTCATCAGAGAAGTTGAATGGCATTGTTTGCAGGAAAAAATAAGAAGTAGAACAAAAGACATAAATACATTATAAAAAATTACATCTCCACTGATGTGCCTTACTGCAACGACACATTGCAATGCAGTGCATAAGGCTCACCAGAAGGAATAGCACTCCACTAAAAAAAATATTGAAATAAGTGAAACAAGCACCTCCTTGTAATCTACCCAGCTATCAGACACCAAGAGCAAGAGGAAAGCATTGAACTCTTCATATGGCACTCCATCCAAAGCAGGAAAGCGCTAATACATCCACAGTCACCAACAAACACAACTGTTTGGGAGCAAGGTCCAAGCGATGGTTGCAATACAGCAAATAGGTGGTCATTCACCTGTCAAGCTTCAAGCCTCCATTCTTTACTGAAACTATCTTTGGGCTCTGCTGTTATGACTGTACGTGTTGCGGGTCACAGGCAGTTGGCCACAGGACATGCTGTGCGTCCGAAAGCACAGGAGTCCAATTTTTTGGCAGCACAGAGCATCACAATGCCTGGGTGTGGCGTTTCACAATTTTTTTTCTCCCCAGACACGGTTCATGGATATATGTATTGAGAAAAGCTTTATCCTTGTGTGTTGAACTGGTGATGCAAATGGCAAGTCAGAAGTTCTGGCCATTGCCACACCTTTTTGTCTCGCAGTTTTTCATATTCTCATGTCCAAAAACGTTGAGGCAGTTGTCATGGCACTCCTTTTGTCATGTTAGGTTTTATGCGGATTAAGGGTTTCCAGAGTAATCTCGTTTATTCATTCTTATTCATTTGTGCACATAAAAAAATTGTTTGCCTTCCATGGCACACAATCTCGCAAAGCTGCAAGTTAAGAACATTTTGATGTCAGGACCACAGGTGACAAGCATTCATTTTGGTGATTTGAATACGGGTCGGAAATGAATTACACGTGCTACCTCTGTTGGTTGAATAGACTTGCACATCATTCATGTCGAGAGCCTTCCTCTTTCAGGAAGTGCTGTTAGCACCAATGTGTGGCTGCAAAGGGACGGCACATCACAAACTTGTATTCTTGACGCCCTGCTATTTTTTGGACGGTTACAGAGATATAGGAGCGTCATTAGCAACGAGTAAATTCTATAGGCAAACTCGCGTTTGTAAACAGGCGCCTCATTCAGGCGTTGCGTTTTTGGAATAAACGCATTTAAGTGGCCGCATTCGGCACCTTGCATTTCTTGCAGCCTCACAAACACGAGTTTGCCTACAGTGCTTTCTTCTGCATTCGTGAGCAGAGACTCTAGAGCAGCTTTGGCGTCATGACAGTGGACATGATAGTCTTGAAGCTGCTAGACTGCTGGATGCGCCCTTTCAAGGCTCCAAACACGTTGATGGCATTGCCGTAGTCTGGCTGCATGGCATACAGCTGGTTTTGGACGGTCCGGTGTTCCCGGAGGTCGCTCTTGCGAATGTCGCGCTACTCCTCGCTGTGGATCATCGGGTAGGTGGGCGACAAGGTGATTTCGGCAGCGCTGGCCAGTGTGGTGCCGGGCCGGGCCATTCCCACGCTGCTACCCGCGCTGCCCACGCTGCGTGGTGAGTGCTGCTGCTGCTGAGGGCTGGCCCTCCCCGATCTAGTGGCGTTTGCGGCCCGGTATGGACAGATCGATAAAAACACTTCACGATTGGTTAGTTGCTCGGGACATCGAGCGGCACGGTAGGCAGGCACGCAGAACCCATGTCGTGCTGACGACCGCGCGTGCTTCGTGAGCTCCGCTCCGATATCGGCAGAGGGTGCCGACAGGCGCAGACAAACGGACGGTCGCGAAGTCCTCGGCGCATTGGCCGTGGTGCCTTCACTAAACGAGTCCGAAGCGTAGGCGACGATCTTGTACATCTTTATTTCAGCGGAGCTTTGCGAGCACTGAGCACAGTTCGGTTTCGCGTGTGCTCGGTGCCCACACGAAGCACGGGCGGTTGTAAGCATGAAACGGGTCAGTACCACACAGCAAGCACCCTTTCTACTCATTCCTACCACGTAGCCTTTAGCGACAGGGCTGATTATTTGAGGGGCACCAAGAGTACGGAGATGCGAATGATTTTCCTGTGGAGAGTGTGCATATGGTTGCAGTCTCGTTTATATATATATATATATATATATATATATATATATATATATATATATATATATATATATATATATATATATATATAGTTATCCACGCCAAAGCTTTGGCTATTAATGGCAGCAGCATAAATATTCAGTTGATTAATATGATGAAGTTTAGGAACGGATTATTTGCAGACTGTTGTCTTCTCCGCAAAGGATTTTTTTTTCCGGCCAAGAGATTTCAGTCACTGATGGCACTCTGGCTTTCATTCTTCGAGGCGGAAAGGAGGAGTCGCCCCCTTGATCTGCGTAAACTGCGGACGGTCACCAGCTGCTGTTCTTCCACCCCCGTTTCTCTGTAGCTGGCCCTCAGTGATCGAAAGGAAAAATTCGCACTTATGTCCACGAATACTGGAAAAGGCTATTGAAAGAATGCAAGAATACGTGCCTCTTCACCCTCTTTGCAGTGCTAAGTACGTCCGAGCTCGACTTCCCAAAAGTGCACCGTTTTTGCGCTTCGCGCGACATTTACCGCACCTTTCCTCTCCTTATGACCAACACCTCATCACAAGGTGAAGCGAGGCCCAGCTAAGTTTTACTGGTGCGTTTTGTTACCTCTTAGAAACAAAAGGTTGTGTTTGAAAAAATCTTGCGAAGAAGTCGACAAAAAAGATCCCGTAAATTGCCAATTGTCATATATTAACGGAAATTGCTGCTTGAGACCGGCTTTCGAAGCTACCTTTGTTATGAACTTGTTCTGTACACTCTGCAAAGGGGTTCGTATGGCACTGCTTCTTTTCCTTCTTAAATAACTGCTTCTCTCTTCACAGTTTCGAACTTATATAGTATATATTTGCCGAATGCTCTCGGTGGCCATCAACTTTAGCTGCATACCCAGGGCTCAATGTGTTTCTGAAGAGAACAGGGGACATCTCGTGCGCGTAGTCGCTCTCACTTTTGTCTCAATATATGCACATATCAACACCAGACGCTTTAAATCGCGCCTCACGGTAACTTGCTGCGAAGCGCACTGCAAGTAAGACTTGCAAGAGCCCCCCCCCCCCCCCAAGTATTTTCTTGAGGGGGCTCAGCCCCTCCACCACCTGAATTACTGCCTTGTTTACATTTTTTTTGCAGAAACCTAACTTACGACCTCCGCGTTCCCATGACGTCCCAGTGCGAACTAGGCGTTAAAGACATCCCCAAGTCTCTGCAACAAGCATAAATTACAGGGCTAGCCCCCATGTTGGATTTCATAGAACGGCAATTTTAACAATAAAAACACTGGCGCAGGTACCAATTCGCAGTAGCAGCATAAGCAGGAAGGTATCTTAATTCGCTTTTCATTTGTTAAAAAGTGGCGAAGTCCATTAACGTATGCGAAGGGAAGTTTTCCGAGAGTTCCAATCACCGTCGTGTTTGTGAGTCGGTTATGTCTTCAGTCAGCGTGGCGCACGAAAATGGGGAGACCGGTGGCTGGTAGGCTGTTCATTGTTCGGGCTAGGGGTACGGAGGGGTGAAGGGAGGAAGTTGCCGCGACGGTGCGGGGTCAGTCTAACTTGTTCAGCAGAAAATTCTAAGAAAGTTTAGTATGAGCAGAGTCCCTTTATGAGGTAGCCCACTCCTGCCGTCACAGAAGCAAAGCCCGTTTCCTTGAATTTCCTTCCTAACCTCTACTGCGGTGCTACATGACGTTGACAGCGGTTCCCCCTCTCTCGGTGCCATCTTGAAGTCAAATGGCGATATTCCAGAAGTTACTCAGAAGGGGGAACCCGAATGCACAAAGACTGCGAGAGTGTCGTCTGGGAACGGGAACTTTTGATTGGAAAACAAGCCTTGCGATAAGCAGACTTACAGATTTTTCCAAATGGTCCATTATTGTCCACTAGTTTGTCGCATCGAGGTGGAGTCGTGGAAAAGCACGTTCAGCGAACTCCTCTCCTATTCAAAAAGTCAGTCGTCAAAATTGGCGGACGAGGAGGCTTTGCGTATGCGCAGGACGTTATTGGAAAAGTGGTCCATTACAGTGGCTATATAAAAAGAAGCGCTTGGGAAGGGCCTTGGGAGTCGACCTTTATAGAGCTTGGCGGACGCTTGCAATAAAAATAATTGGTTTTTGGGAAACGAAAATGCCGCAGAATCTGTATCGTATATCGTTGGACGGTTCACGGCGCGCCGTAAGGGAATGGATAAAGGAGGGAGTGAAAGAAGGAGGTGCCGCAGTGGAGTGCTCCGGAATAATTTCGACCACCTGGGGATCTTTAACGTGCACTGACATCGCACAGCACACGAGCGCCTTAGCGTTTTGCCTCCATAAAAACACAGCCGCCGCGGTGGGGTTCGAACCTGGGAATTCCGGACCAGTAGCCGAGCGCCCTAACCACCGAGCCACCGCGGCGGGTTGAAGCTTGGACCGCGATCAAGGAAGGCCGGCGCCGTTTGGCAACCTCCGTGGACAGTTCCAGCCTTTTTGGGGGCTTATTCGGGTATGCACCGCTCTATCTGCGCTTACATTATTATTATAGTTGAGTGCGCCTGCTTAGTCTTGCTCCGTTTGAAATAGAAAATTCGTTAGATATGCAGGTTGAATGCAAGTACTGACAGCACTGCATGTCATCATTAACCACAGTGGTGGACTAGTATGGCACAGAGAACCCATGGTGCTTGTTTTCTTTATTGCCTTGGCTCCGTCTTATTTTCAGCCAAATATATTCTTTGTCAAAACACAAATCATATTTCAGCAACATTGTTTTGCAGTGCGTGCAAATAACATAAGGTGTGCTTATCCGCAACTGGAAATATTCAGCTCAGATATCCCGTTTAAAAACCCTTGAGAGTACACATGACATGGTTGGTGCTTGAGCCGTGTGGTGGTGGGGAAATTGAAGCAATCTGAGCAATGTGAAGAAGACCCTCGTCCTCACCATTTGTTTTGGTCCTAGGAGATGTTCAAGTTTGAACTCAAGGCTCAGAAGTAAACCATATAGTCAGATGACTCTTAACCACAGCTGAATGGTACGACGAAGCAGCGCTGACGGACGGGACGGAAGAGGAGACAGACCCCAGCGCATGTGTCTGTCTCCTCTTCCGTCCCGTCCGTCAGCGCTGTTTCGTCGTAACGTTCAACATGAAGCAACCAGCCCGACTCAGCCATTTCCTTGGACCACAGCTATACACAGGCCCTAAGACGGCTTATGCATACGAAACCTTATTTGTAATACAATGAATTTCCAGCATGAAACAAAAGCAGAGTTCGCGTTTAAATTGTGATTAGTCGAATTCTAGGAGAAAAATCCTATCTGCTCAACCTGGTTTCCGTTTGGTTACAGCTGGAATCAAGTGAGAATTGTTCCATAAACCTAAAAAGAGAATAAATTGTATGTTTCTGATGCCTGCCTGCTGACTGTATACGGAGCAGAGGTCTTTGTCAGGCTTCTTGCCTTTCGCCTCTGCTCCGGTTTCTGTGAATCAGAATGAAACAAATAAGCTGAAACTGAAATAGTTGGGAACTTTCGCACACATCCATGTATATAGTTTTTTTAAATCTGAAAGGCAGGTATCGTGACTCAAAGCAGCGCATGGGCTATAAGAGACGCCATAGCGAAGGACTCCGTTTTAATCTTGGTCAAATGGGTACACTGTGCGCATACAGCGCACAGCCCATGAGCGTTTTTGCAGTTGCTCTCCATCGAGATGCATCCACCATGGCCTGGACTCGATCCAACATCCTTGGGCTCAGCAGCCTAACGCCATAGCTAGCGAAACCACCGAGTGGGGACATGAAAATGGGAGGTTACCTCATACGTCATAATCAGGTATCCTCAATGCACATACTACCATACGCCACAGCGATAATTTTTTTCAGTTAACATACAGCACTGCATCGGTGCCCAGATTGTGCCGGCTCATCTGCGTATCAAATCCAACAACGGCAATCAGCAACTGTGACGCTGTGACCAAGTGATGGTTCACAAAGACAGCTCACCGAAAACCGCACCGTCCGCTGCAAAGCCAGAGACAGAGTGGGCCGGTACCACTTCTCCCTGCACAGGACGCGAGTCAGCTGTGGAGAGTGGATCGAGGCCAGATATGTCACTGCCGCTGTGCCCGACGCGATGGACCGTTAGAGTAAAGTCGATGCAAAGATTCGTTGATAATTACGCCAGAGTCCAAGAGACACTGAAGGATTTCTTGAAGACACCAAATTCAGCGACTGAAAACAGCAAGGCTATATTTAGAGGTTACGATCGGCTTTTGAAGAAATTTGAAACCTTTTTAGGTATCTACATTTCCGTACCCTTCTTTGGACCTTGTGAAAAATTAGCAAGGGCTCTCCAGAGCTCAACATATTGCGCCGCAGGTGCAGAAAAGGCAACAGAGGCTCTCTGCGAGGCGATCTTTCAGTTACGCTCTGAAACTGCGTTTGAGAAGCTATGGCAGCACACCAGCACAACAAGAGCGCGCCTAGGCCCGAAGGAACCTCCTATATATATTTCAAGGCGGACAAAACCTCCTGCGAGGTATGAAACGACTGATAGACATGTCAAGCCAGTTGCACTTGACGTTAAGGCCGCGCAGCGCAATGAGTATTTCGATACTGCCGACCGAATCATAAGTGAAACAAAACAGCGTTTTGAGCAGCCGGGCATGGAACAGCTCGTAAAACTATAAGACATCTTAACCAGCGCCGCTGGAGGTAGTCGGTATACAGCAGATGAACTAGAGGCCGCTTTGGGAGTGCATGCACTTGATTTTGACTTGTGCAGACTCTCGGCGCATTTCATGCTATTATCAACTCTTCTAAGCGCTGATGATTCTACTACAACTCTGGGCATTTTGGAGACCCTACATAGGAAATCACAAAACACGCGCGAGTTGATTCTTTAGGTCGTGAGGTATGTTCAGCTTCTGTTTTCCAAACCAGCGTCTGTCGCTTTTGGGGAACGCTCTTTTAGTGCTCTGCGCAGAATCAAAACGTATTTGAGCTACCGAACAACTCAAAAGAGGATATCACATCTTTTGATTTTTACATATACACAAAGAAAGAAAGGCACTCTTAAGTTTAGGCGACGTCATCGGGCAGTGTGTGAGCAGAACAGCGGAGCGAGCAGCAACCTTTGGTCAGCTTAAGCACCTGGAAAGAGCAGCACTGTCCGAAATGTCTGCTGATTGCGTGCATTATTGGTGACTGTATACATGAACTGTAGCGCGTTTGCTTGTATTGTGGTATTTAAACTGCCGGTTATGTTATGGTTTTGTTCATGCGCGAATACCTGTAAATTTGTCAAATGTCAATAAATATGTGTGCACTAAAATTCATTTTGTTAATTTTTTTCTTGTTAATGCTTGAATAATATACGCCATCTAGCGATCAAAGAAACACTGCATAATGAAATAATTTTTTTTCACGCAGTTAATTGTCCTCTCTCGAGCCAAACTTGGATTGTAATATAACAAAAACCTAGGTCCATAAACAAAAAAAAAACAAGTAAAAAGAAACTTGTTCGAGCCCCCCCACCCCCACCCCCCCTCCCACGAACACACAGAAAATATACTTCCGGCGTCCCGGCAGACAGTCGTGGTCGAAAGAGTCCGGGAGCATTGTTTCGAGTTAGTCGCTATCGATAGCTGCTCGGACGTTTTCTTTCGTTTCTTTTTATGTGGGGGCACAAACACATCGCTCCCGAAGGTTGACATGGGCCTTCTATAATGCCTTCATGTAGCGATACACACCTCGCAAGTGCTGAGAGTGAAAATACGAGGGACCAAGGCGTCAGTGTCCATCTACGCATCTTTGCGTCCGCAGGACGCGGCGTACGGCCGTTTGTCGCGAGCAGACGCGAGCGTGGCACTGGCCTTTGTACTCCGAAACCCGAGAGAGGAGAAGAGCTGCTTGTAAAGCGATCTTCTCCTTTCGCTAGCGTGCACAGCGGAAGAGCGCCACGGTGTGTGCGAACTGTACCGGGTAGTTTCCGCACCAGTAGCACGAGCACCCCAAGCCGTCTTAGCTTCGGCCGGCGGTGACGGGCGCAAAACGCCGATGTCCGACATATATCAGTACCGCAACCGCCTCAGGAGCGCGCTAGGCGCATCTGCTCGTGTATTTGGGGTTTAGCTGTGATAGATGCACGCGGGCTGTCGAGCTAGCAGGAATAAAGAATAACTCCGGCGAATATTAAGACATTTTAGTTGGTAATCATATTTCCAAGACATTTCTCTCTGTATATACTATAGCTAAAAAGGCGAGTTGATTATACATATTTGGGGCAACAACGCCAAACACGGGGTTGAAAAAGTAGCTTCTCACCATTCATGAAGTGCCTGGAATGGGCGAAAGCGAAACTGGCACCTTCTCGTTTAACGAGAGCAAAGTGATCATCCACGTGCGGGTATTGCGTGGCACCACTCACGCAGGGTCGCTCATATAAATCGCCTTAACTGAGATCACGAAATGAAAAGCTCAACTTTAGAGCTGAAATCAAAAGCTGCGTGGCTGCGATATTTGGTATAAAAGAAGGGGAGGTTCAAGGAAAAGTGCAGTAAATACTTTCGCAAATCTGTGAATAGAAAACAAGACGAAAACACTCCAGAGCTTACGCCGTCCGCGGTTCCCTCCCTGCAGCTCGATGGTTGAGGGTAACTTAGCCGCTTCGAATCAAACTCCGAAACTAAGCACCTTAGAGTACGGGACGCGCGTCTGAATTGATCAGCTCCGTCTCAAGAGATCAGTATTTTTTTCTGCCAGAAGCTATAGCTTGGACGCATTGGACGCACACAGTCACGACGGTGCTGTACATAACGCGTGTTAAGAAAGAACTTTTTGGGAACGTGGCCCACACAAACGCGTATCAGCCGAAAAAAAGGCCTAGTAACCTGTACAAGCCAGCATGGCGCGCGCTTGTGCCCTTCCCAGCCTGAACAACGAGTAGAATACTAAGTGTGCAATGAAAAGCAATGTCTCACTGTCAACTGCGGTTTTACTCAACTGAGGCGCTTTTAGAACAGGGTGCCCCTCGTATCACTAGCCAAGCTTAAAAGAATAAAAAATTAAACGCTGCAGGCATGATATTCAAGGAATACCTTTGGCGGACATTCATAGCAAATAGATATGCAGTGTCTTTTGCGCCGTACTATTTCAACTTAACATTAATTTACTGATTTCGGTAGAGCGGGAGCTGTGTACTTGAAAAGGGAGCTGTGTACTTGAAAAGTTTGAATTCGTGGCTTAGTTAAGTGAATTTGTTTGCGCGGGTTTAGTGCCCGTAAGCTTTCTAGTAACCTTTTCCGATGTGGATATGTCTGAGTGTTATTTACTCAGTGAGGGAACGACGAGAACCGCACCGTGCAAGCTTTAAGGCGGTGCGACTGTCATCCGACAAAACTGCGAAGCTTGAGAGAGTGTTCCATGTTTCGTTTAAAAGCAGGCAAACATGACGCGTATGGGTGTCAGTGGACATGCCGAGACTTGTACAAAGGTGTGCGTATTAAGTGCAAGCATGATGAATGACTGCAGGCAACACTGCCCTGGGAGCGAGATCAGACCTGATCTTTGTGCTTGCAGTTAATATCGCTTCCTTCAGAAGACTGGCAAGGCTAGTTTGCCTGTTGGTCAGAAACGGACAGAGCTGAGACAGTGCAACAGAGTACGCTTGTGACCGACTGGCGCAAGAAAAAGAGAAAAGAACAAATTGCAAAGAAAAATAAACTGCGCTAGCCGGTGGACGCGGAAGGTCGTGCAAACTTGTCATAAATCTGAACTTCCAATGAATCTAGCAGAGTTGGAAAGAGCGCATATGTGCTTCCTCTGTGTTTATGTGACTGGACCTATGCATAGAACTTCTTGTCACGGTGCATCACCTTTTCTACAGATATTTCGCTGAAAGTTCAAGATGTTAAAATTCTCCATTAGCTTTGCAGCTGCAACGGTCTGCGGATTGATGCACAGTAAAAAATGCTTTAAAAATACTGCGACGCATCTAGGCTGCATGTGTTCATTTTGTACGCGCGTGTTATTCATTTGTGGAAGTGTGTGCTTCCCCTCAAGACCAATGCACCTGTCTTTGGTTTATTTGAAGCCCCAACTACATTGATTGGAGATATTGGGTGAACTGTGGGCGAAATTTTCATACCTAGCCTGTGGCCGCTGCTAGATACGCCCGCTCCTCCGAACTTAACTTCAGTTGGTCGCGATCGTTTGTAGTTATTCTAATGTGTGGAGTTTCGGCTGCGCTGGAAATCTCGCATTTCTCGCAACGGTTGCCAACGGTATAGGTACTGCGACGAAGTATACCGGGCATGGCCTTGCTGCTAATGTATGAAACTGTACGTTCCATGTATAGCTTACCCCTGAATACGACTATGCTGCTGCCCTGCATCTTGACACGTAGTAGGGAGCCTTACGCTACTGGATCTGCACCTTGCGTTCGTCTTTTGCAAACCCAAAATGTTCGCCGCGCCGTTTACATCAGTGTGCGCACGTTTGACGTCGGCGCAGCGTTCTTGCTACACGACGCGGTAACTTGTAGCTGCTCAGACAACACGCAATAGGCAGGCATAGGTACGCACAGAGAGGCACAGAAAGCAGTCGTTCTCTATCACAATCCACCCACAGTGATTGGTTTTCGGCAGGTCGCAAACGGAGCCAACTGAAACGGCCTATTTGATGAATTATAAAATTTATTTTGCAGCCATTTCGGTTTAGGATTAGGTTCTGGGCGTTAAATTTGACGCTGTTAGGTTGCCCCACGAAGCGGTTCCGTCAATCACGGTGCATTGTTCATGACCGCATGTGCGTACTCCAGATGTACAGGCTTGATCGAAAGTTCCCAGGCCACAGGATCTTCTTCTGAGCCTTGTAATAGAGCTTTTACGGTAGCCCCGAGCCTAAGAGTCTATAGAGGGCGAAAAAAAGCCTCATCCATATCCCTGCTGACCTTGGTAGCTTTATACGTGCCACAGTTACGCGAATGTACAGCTCAAAAGCAGATCCTGGGACCTCGGGACTTTTGTCGAATCCATTGTCTTTTGAAGGCGGAAAATTAAAAGCGGGACTTTCCACCGAACCTTGCCCAGAAATGTCTGGTCCAGACTGGATGACCTGCGTACGTGTTCATTGCGTATATGCTTCGGCTTTCCCCACACCGTAATTCCCCTCGCACGGAAGTTCTACTGTGTGGGCGGAAGTTGCATACCATGTTGTGTTGTCACTGTACTTCTTTCACCGGAAGTTACATTTCAGTGACGGGTCACAAACTTCTTTCGCGCAATCGTGGCTTATGTTAGAGACAACTTTTCAACCGAAAAGTTGTCTTGTCTTCGCAGTCTTCCCAATTGTTTCAAGTCTTACGTCGCATGCAGTTTGGCGAGCTTTATTTGCGTTGCGTTTGAATTTCAAGTGATTTCTACGTTTGGACGCTTTCACTTCTCATGGTCACGCGTGATAAAACGCTTGTCATAAAAATTTAAGGCTGAAAAAGGATAGCCCTCCAAGTTTATCATTAGCTCTTATTCTATTTTATTATTGCTAATCTTGCAACTATACTTCTGCAGCGGCCGCGTAGCCTTCCTTCGTGTATTCAATTCTAGAATATCTTGAAGCATACTTTAATGCAACCATCTTCACTTCGTACTGAGTTGAAACAGTTTGCCTAGTTTTGCAATCGGAACAATCGTTACAGTTGGCGTCTGTCGCTTGCGTGTCCATCTGTATCCTACAGGGAGTGTATATCTCTCTCTACGCAACCGTCTAATAAGCACACACAATTCAGCACATCAAAATCCAGGCATAATGCAGTATTTCCTCAAACACATCATAAACGCACCGCTCTGAAAAGCAAAAGCACTAAAGAAAGGATTACAAAAGTTCAATATCTTTTATATCTTATTAAACTAATATGACACGGTGCATTTGATTTCCAATCAATATCGATCTTATAAAGCTCTGACATGGAAATGAAAGCTTCTTAATGCGAGCATCTCTTTTTGATATACGGCTTCAGTAAATAACCAAGACATTACAAAGCACGTCATTTTGAAACTAAAGTTCTGTGCAGCTCTAAAATTAATATCTGTTCTCATTTTTTCATGTGGCCTGTCGATAAGAGCACTGTGGAAATTAAGCGTCGCTAATTTATGACCACCAAATGATTTATGATCCTGGCAAAACGGTCTTCATCGGCATCAACGCTTTCATTTGTCAAGACGGAAGCAACGGATGCGAGAGGGGTAACGCTAGACTACTGGGAAGTAGCTAAGAGACGGCCTAAGTGAAGAGGGAGCGGTGGGGGCTGTCAAGCATGAAGTGGTCCTTATACTGACTGCTTTTCCCTAGTGCCTTTCTCATAGTGCCAGCACTGCTTTTCCTCCACACACACTCTTCCCCTAACATACAATAGCGAATCCAAACGCAAGCAGATGCCGATATGTCCCTGCGTGGGGCCTAAGAAGGCGCCGTCTAGCCAGTGTATGTACATATAGGATGACGGCCGGCCTCGAGTTGGCTGAAAAAAACCTATCTTGACATGACTCCTTTCTTATTTTTCATACGGCGTTGTAAATGTCCAGCACGAACTAAGGTTTCTCGCACCTGATTGGGTGAGCTGAACACGTCGTTTGCTTCGACCTGAGTGCATTATTTGGAAGTCGCGACAAAGAGAAACGTCTCTGGCCCAGTATATGTTTATCAAGGTGACGATCGCGTTTCCCACCGTTAAGACGCGTACTTACGGCTGGAGGTTGCCCTTGCCGTGCTTGACGCCTGCCTGCGCGGCCAGCGTATCGGCGATGTTATGAGTCAAGCGGACGTGGATCGGCGATTTGTACATGTTGTGCACAATCTTACGGCCGTCAGCGCCCGGTGTGCTGTGACTGCAAGTGCCTCCGCAAACAGCCACCGACGCCAGCAATCCGAAGCACGGCGAGTTGGTGCCCGACGCCACCTGTCCACTGTCTCTCGCACCTTGTGCAGGCGCACGACAAGACATGAGTGAACCGGGTGCACACTCCAGGTATCTTCTTTAGCTGTCAATGTCAACTGCGGATAATTTGAGCCTACTGCTACTCTAGCAGCCCGCGACTCCGCAGTACAAGGGCCGAAGGGCGCTTCTTCTTAAAAGCAATTAACACACACCATCCACGTGCTTCTTAATGAAGCCCGTCAATTTCGTGTACCGTGCACTGCATAGTCTTCAAGAGCGGTGCGCAAAATAAAGTGTTGAGCTCCATGTTCTGATGAGCTATTTCCTCACGCTTATTCAAAAGATCGCTTGTCTTCGGTTCGGGCTTTCCGTTTACATGACTTCTGGCTATGGTAAAAAAAGGGACAACAAAGCAGACAAGACGTGAGGCACCACTGCTGTCTCTCCTCGGTGGACAATTACCAACGGTCGATAACTTCAGTAAGTTGCATCATGTCAGCGCTTGCCCTGGGTACTCACGGCCGTTTTAGAGGGAGCGCTCGCCATTTGAAAGACCTATTAGATGGACACTGGTGTTTTGGTTAGTGGCCGGAAGTTTAAGAGCAGGACGCAACAGCGTGTTTTAAGAGTATTTAAGAGCAGGACGCAACAGCGTGTTGCAGCATTGCCAAGGGATCCATGGATCGGCATTGTCCTTCGATGCGACCGCTTGCCCGGACAGTTTAAGGAAAGGAAAGATATCTTGGTGGACACCAGAACCAGGCAGTAACGCAAGAAAAATGAAAATAAATGTTTTTAAGTAAAGGAAAGGACGCCTGTATCACATAATTCGGTGGACACCGGAACTGGGCCGGGATTCTTCGGTGGGCGTTCGAAGCGAGCGGACGTGTTTTTTAGCTCTCTGCTCCTTCGGACGCTGGGCCTAAGGCTTCGCGGCGTTGCGGGGTCTCCCCATGGAGGCCACAGACACCGTGAACGAGCGAAGGCCTGTGTTCGGCGGTGACAATCAGCAACGCAGGGCAGGCCGCTCACGCTCACGATCACGGAGACGAACGCCGTCCAGAGGAAGGTCTTCCAGCACCATTCGGCGAATGCAGGCCGAGATCGCTGATCTGCGGGACACGGTGAGGTGCCTGACGGCGGCGCTCATCACCACCTCAGAGAACCTTGAGTCCGTCATCGGGACCTTGGACGTGTCGCCGGCGGACCCACGCGTTCTAGCCTTGAGGCACGCCATGGCGCTCGCTCACCAGACGCAGAACTCCATGGCGGCTCCCTCCCCGCCATTTCTGGCCACACCTGCGCTTCCTGCCGCCATTGCTACTCCTGAGGAACCGGCTGTGATGCCCTCTCCCCCTGATGCTGCTGCTGCGGGCTCACCGCGGACACCTGCAGCCGAGGAGAGCATGTGCACCCCAATGGACGAGTCTGCTCTCCGGAAACAGCGACGCTCAACGGGGTCCGAGGAGGAGAGGGACTCGGAAACCAAAAGGGACATCGCGGTGGCCAAGCGGGAAGCTCGAAGGCCCCCCACCGTCACTGCTCCCTCTCCCTCCACACTCGAAGGAGCAGGGCCTTCCCAGCACGAGCCCCATGGAGCCCACCTCCAGCCTGCTGCTGATGCTGCTGCTGTTGCTGGTGGGGCGACGGCGTCCGGAAGAAAAACGGGTGCGACCTCACCAAATCCCGCCGCACGAGACCAGGCTGGGGCTGGGGCCTCGTCTGCTGGCAGCGAGCGCGCCCAACTGCGCGGCGCGCCGCAGCAATGCCCCGCAGGCAGCGGCGACGCTGATGCTGGGGCCAGCCTGGTCCCGTGGCGCATTATCACTACCAAGGCGCAGCGGCGTCGGAGAGCTGCCCTGGAGCGAGCCGCGGCTGCCGTGGGGGTCCCGTCCAGCCTGGTGGGGACGGTGCTGTTTCGGCCGGCGAACCGGGGCACCGCCTTCACCAGGGAACAGGGCTGGGAGTTGGCCGAGGAGATCGGATCCCGCCCGGGCGTCCTCGCCGTCCGGGTAAACATGCGGCGGAATGTGGTGGCAGTGGACGCGGGGAGCAGCGATGCTCTCCAGGCCCTGCTAGCCATGGCCGTCATCCGCGGCGTGCCGGTCTGCGCCAAGGAGCCTCCTCCTCGGAATCAAAGCTCCGGCCTGGTCTTCGGTGTGGACGGGCGCAGGACGGCGGAGGAGCTGCTAGCGGCGGCGGAGTCAACGGTACCGATGGTGTCGGCGTCTCTGTCGGGCAGCACACTGGCTCTCCGTTTTGCGGCGCCGACACCCCCGGCGTTCATCACCATATTCAAGCGCAGGCTCGCGGTCCGCCCCTGCCGTCCCCGGCCGCTCCAGTGTGCCAAGTGCGCCAGCCTGGGGCATGCCACTGAGGTGTGTCGTGCTCCTGCCCGATGCACGCGCTGCGGCGGGCCACACGAGCCTGCAACCTGCGCGAGCAAGCCCCGCTGCATTAACTGCGGGGGGCGGCACGCGGCCATTGACCCAGCGTGCCCGCAC
This sequence comes from Amblyomma americanum, assembly GCF_052857255.1. Taxonomy (NCBI): domain Eukaryota; kingdom Metazoa; phylum Arthropoda; class Arachnida; order Ixodida; family Ixodidae; genus Amblyomma; species Amblyomma americanum. The sequence goes on from NC_135497.1 coordinate 242,866,450, forward strand.
TGGCAGCGAGAGCGTCACGTGGCCACTTTATTGGCCACATCCATGGCCTAGATGTCCAGGCGGGTTGTCCGAGCCGTCGTCCAGGCTGAGACAGCGGCCCCATCCCATCAACATCAGCAGACGCCGCGCGCTCTTTCTTATGCGCAGGTCGTCAGGGGAACACCCCAGCAGCAGCAGCAGCAGCAGCAGCAGACACAGAAGCAACGGCAGCGCCGGCAGCGGCAGCGGCGATCCGGTTGCCCGGCGTCCCGTACAGCGCGGCCCGAGCATGCGGCCGCTTCTCACGGCCAGCCCCCTGACGCACGGGACGCGGAGATCGCGCGCCTAAAGCTGGCGTTGCGCGCCCTCAGCGCACTTTTCCCGGAGGGCACCGATGGACACCGGGCTTGCTTAGAAGCAGCGGGTGCTCCCGCACAGATAAGCCAGCATGATGGCTAGCCGCCGGACTCCCTCTCGCATACCATCCATCCTGCAGTGGAACGTGCGCTCACTTGCGGCGCGGTACGCCGAAATGCGAGTTCGCATCGCACAGGATTCGCCGGAAGTTATCGCGCTGCAGGAGACGTACGTACGTTCAAATGACGGGGAGCCCCAGATGCGGCTACCTGGCTACATTGGCTGCCACTCAGCCACCACGTGCGAGGAACCCACCTGTGCTGCAGTGCCCGGTTGTGTCACATCTCATCGCCCCGGGAAATCAAGGTGCGCGATATACGTGCGGCAGGACGTCCAGCACACCCTCGTCGTCTCGGCGGCGGCGACATCTGACGCGCAGGAGTGCGTGGTGGTGACAGTGCGCGTCGGCGGTGTTGACACGTCGGTGGCCAGTGTTTATGTGCGTCCAGCTGTCGCGTGGAACGCGCTGTGTTTTCGTGCTGTGTCTTCGTGCTGTGCCCCGCGCCAAATCATCTGTGGTGATTTTAACGCCCACCATAGTGCGTGGGGCAGTGCGCGCCACTCCGCGCGTGGAGACGACCTGCACGACGCAGCAACGCAGCTGGGACTCACCCCCTTGAACACCGGCGAGCCCACCTTTCGACGACGCGGAACAACCGGCTCCTGCATCGACGTTGCCTTCGCATCCAGAGGCATCGAGGCGACATGGCGCCGATCACCATCTCTCTGGGGCTCGGATCATTACTCCATCCTAATTGAACCCACTGCGATGGAGGCGCCACCCAAACGTGCCTACTCCATTACCAACTGGAGTGCGTTCAGGCGGGCGGTCGACGAGGCGGCGGCCACTGGCGCAGATTTCTTTTCAAGTCTAGTCCGAAGCGCTCTCGCCGCCACCCAACGAGCAGAGGTAAGGGCAGGGCAGCCCACACCTGATATGAAGCTGCTCAATCTGCGCGAGAAGAGAGATCGCACAGAGCGACGGGCGCGACGGACTGACAGAGCCGCCGACTGGACTGTCTACAACCGCTTGGACGCAGCAGCGCGCCGCCACGCCAACAAGCTATACCGCCGGCAGTGGGCTTCACTATGCCAAAGGATGGAGGATGTCAGCTCGCGGAGGCTGTTTGACACCCTGCGGCGCATCACCGAACCACAGGCAAACCGTCAACCGCTGGCCGCCCTCGCAATCTCCAGCGGGCTCAGCTTTGTAGAATTGGCAGAGCGGTTTGCCGATCGGTTCGCGCCGCCCAGCCCCGCAAACGCCGCTAACATAGCTGCTCCTGAGAGCCCCAGAAGTGACGCCAGTCCCTCGCCCGTCGCCTCGGAAGGTCCATGTGATGCGCCGTTCACCGCGGTGGAATTGAACAATGCGCTGCAGCGCTGCCGCCGCCGCTCGGCGCCCGGACCGGACGGGGTGACATACCAAATGCTGCGAAACCTGGATGCGCAGCAACGACAGATCCTCCTGCAGCAGATCAACCTGGTGTGGGAACGCGGGGAGCTACCGGAGGATTGGCGAACCGCGGTCGTTTGTCCCATCCGAAAGGCAGGGCGCCCACCTACGGAGCTGAGCGGATACCGGCCAGTGACATTAACATCGGCGGCAGGTAAGCTCATGGAGCATATGGCGTTGCAGCGTCTGAACGAGCGGGCTGCGGAGGCTGATTTGTCTGACGAGCGGCAGACGGGTTTCCGTGGGATGCGGTGCACGGCTGATTCTATATCGGACGTTGTTACAGCGCTGGAGCATGCCAGGGCAGCAGGCCAGGTTGCGCTGCTGCTGCTACTGGACGTCTCGGGCGCTTTTGACAACGTTCACCGCGCACCAATTCTCGCGGTGCTTGAGGGGGCCGGTGTGAGCGGGCGCCTTTTGCGATACGTTCATGGCTTCCTGAGCGGGCGCACCATGCGCGTACGGGTAGGGGGTAAGCTCTCCAAGCCTCGCCCGGTCGACATGGGCGTGCCGCAGGGCTCTGTCCTATCACCATTTCTGTTTAATGTGGCCATGTCGGTGGTGCCGGCCTCCCTCCCCACGGGCGGGCGACACCATGTGTACATGTCCATATATGCAGACGACATAGCTCTGTGGTGCCGGGGACCACCGGGCGAGGCGTTCCGCGTGCGGGGGTGCCTTCAGGGAGCCCTGACCGCAATCGATGCCAGCTTGCGCGGCCTTGGTCTGTCGCTGAGTGCGGACAAATCGGTGGCCATGGCCTGCGTTTCGCGCTCGCGCGCGCACTTTGCGCTACTGTCACTGGACGGGACTCCGATTCCTTGGCGTAAATCGGTGCGGTACCTTGGCCTGGACATCGACTGGCGCCTTTCCTTCCGCCCCGCGGCGACTAAGGCCTGTCTGCAGATGAAGAGGATCACCGCCGCCGTGCACAAGCTCACCGCTCGAGGCCAGGGCATCTCCCAGCAAGCCGCGCTGCGTCTATACAATGCCGCAGCTTTGGGGGCGGTGCTCTATGCGCTGCCGCTCGTCACGGTGCGCAAGCCGTGCTGGAAGAAGGTCGAGCTTCAGCACCGCAAGTCCCTGCGCGTGTGCCTAGGCCTGCCCAAAAACTCGCAGTGCGCCGCAACGCTGGCCGAGGCAGGAGCGTGGCCCCTTGAGCTCCAAGCAGCGCGCAGGGCACTGAATCACATCGACCGGTTTCACCGAGCACCGGACGGCGGCTCGCTTCTGCAGCGTATGCGCTCGCACCCGCGCTCACGAATGGGCGCGGTGCTGCTTGAGTATGAGCAATTGACCCAAGGCCCACACCCCTACGGCTCCTGCGCGCCCTGGCCTGCTGCCTCGGAGGTACAGCGAGAGATCGTCGGCATCGCGGGAAAGCGGAGCACACCCCTCTGCGCTGTGCAGCAGCTGGCCAGAGCCGTCATACACGAGGAGCTCCAGGACCATCTCCTCGTGTACACCGACGGCTCAGTGGCCCGCGACAGCTGCTCCCTTGCTGCGGCGGCCACCATCCCCGCCCTGCAACTGCACAGCCAGCAACACGCAGCCTTCCTGGGCTCCTCCACCACGGCAAAGTTGATGGGGATCCGGCTCGGGCTGGACCTGCTGCTCACCCTCGGCCCTCCGCCGCCCAGGAGTGCTCTGCTGTGCGACTCCCGCGGCGCCCTCAGCCGCCTGCAATCTAATGGCCGCGGTACCCCACTAGTGCGGGAAATTCGCTCGCGCAACGAGCGCCTCGCGCAGAGAGGTTGTGCCGTGCGTGCACAGTGGGTGCCCGGTCACTGCGGCATCGCCGGCAACGAAGAAGCTGACGACCTCGCGACCGCTGCACACCAACTACCTGCCAGCGATATGCCCCTTGCGCTGGAGGACGTGCGTGCGGCCATTTACGACCATCTCCGAAAGCAGCACCCCGACCCACGCATCGCGGGAGGTGAGCGCATCGACAGTGTCACCGGCTGTCGCGCACTTACACGGTCACAACGTGCAATGATCCTCCGCGCGCGCATTGGCTGCGTGTGGCCCGGGGAACGACGGGTGCGTCACGGAATCGCGACGAGTGATGTGTGTGACGGATGCGGTGCAGTGGAAACACTAGAACATCTGCTCCTTCGCTGCTCCGCGTTCGCCGATGCTCGTCGCGATATGCTCGCGGCCTATAGGGCGCAGGGCATACTACCAGACTCCATCAAGACGCTATTGTGGCCGCAGGGCAGTGCGCGCACTCGTGAGCGAACTTTGGTGAGCCTCTGTGCATTCCTCGAACACACGGGCTTGACGTCCCGTCTGTTCTCCGTCAGGTAGTTACACGCAGTGACCGAACGTTCCGCGAGTTCTACCTTGAACGATTAATAACTGGTCGCCCCACTCCAGTTGTAACCAACACAGTGCTGTGCGCGTGTGTGATTTAATTCCTCTAAAATGAACTAATCACGCGCACAACCTGGACACATTTCTTATTGTGTAAATAGTTTGTACATATTACTTCTCCCCCTGTCCTCTATTCTTGTCCCCTTACCTTTTTCATTTCATTTCTCCATTCTGCCTGCTGTCCTTTATTTCCGCTGCCCCAGCTCAGGTGGTTCAGTATCGATGGCAGATGCCGGGGCTAGCAAAAATCTTTTCCTTCCTTTTTTATATTATTTTTAATAAAACCACTACCACCACCAACCGGGCCGCGAGGGAAGGAAATTGAAATGAAAATTGGTTTTAAGGAAAGGAAATGACGCCTGTCACACTTCTCGCTGGACATTTTTTCCGTGCCGTAAGGGAAGAGATAATCTCTTCCCTTACTGCGTGGTTCAGGTGTCCACCGAGATGCGCCATTTTCCTCTCACGGCTAAAGACGCCGACCACACGAGCTCCTTAACGCTGTCCCGTTAAAATTGGCTTTTGGGGAAACGAAATGGCGCGCTATCTGTCTCATATCGGCGGACACCTGAACCGCGCCGCAAGGGAAGGTATAAAGGAGAGAGCGAAAGAAGAAAGGTGCCGTAGTGGAGTACTCCAGAATAATTTCGACCATCTGGGGATCTTTAACGTGCACTGACATTGCACAGCACACGGGCCTCTAGAATCTCGCCTCCATAGAAATTCGACCGCTGCGGCCGGTATCGAACCCTCGTCTTTCGGGCCAGCAGCCGAGCGCCATAACCACTCAGCCACCGCGGCGGGAAAAGAAGAAAGGAAGAAAGAGGTGCAGTTGTAGAGGGCTCCGGAATAATTTCGACCACCTGGGGACCTTTAACGTTCATTGACATCTTTCAGCACTCGGGCGCCTTAGCGTTTCGCCTCCATCAAAACGCAGCCGCCGCGGTCGGGTTTGAAGTATCAGTTTCTGGTTTCGGTAGGGCATGCGGTGCACGTCGCGAGACAAGGGCGACCTTGTGGACTACGAAGGCGGTCTCGGGGACCGAAGTAAAGGGCATTTTGTCTATCATCGTTGTCGACGACGGTTCGTCCTTTCATGTCAGCCGCTTCCAACCAGCCGGGGCGCGATCAAAGCAGTTCTGTTTCCCTTTGCATTATAGTGTATCTGAATCGGCGATCTGGAGCAAGTTTTATTGCTTTACGAAGAGCGTGTTTCAATAGGCAATTTAAAATGCGCCGCGAATGTTTGCTAAGGCCGCTGAAAAACAGGCGAGTGCTATATGGCTCTTCAAACAGCGAAAAGGACGTTACGAACGCAGCGAGAGTTGTTCAGCACGCCACCATAATACGAAAAAGAGCAGAAATGAACGTGCCGGCATTTAAAGCACATGTAGGGACCCGCATGACCAGTGCCGGCCACGTGCAGTGGAAGAGAAAGTGGTGCCAGGATATGCAACAGGTCGTGGTCGACGGAACGCTGCGGCGGCGTGCGCGAAGGTTAATGGCGCATTTTAACGTTCTGTGTAGGGCCTGCTGCTGCTGCTGGTGGTGGTAATAACTTTATTGATAGAATTATGTGGGTGGGTCTCGGTGTCGAGTCACTATTCACATATTTTGACGCGGTCCGTGGCTCTTGTAAATCAACCAAAAAAGATGTGTGTGTGTGTGTGGGGGGGGGGGGTTGCTTATCACGGAGGCTTCTAAGACTAGAGTGCAGCTAACGCCATGTATGAGTAGTCTTTAGATTCCGCTACGCGTTTCTCCCATTCGATTCCAAAATTGCGGCTTAGTTGATGTCAAACCGACGTGGTTTTACATGGCTACGTGCCAAGGCAAGAAAGTGGGCCACGCGTCGCTGAAGCTATAGAAAAGTGGGCGGCCAGAACAATTTATATGGCCTGACAGACACAGATCAATGGAATACGGCTAGTAGCGCCTATTACTCGTCTCCTAAATGTACCACGCCTGCTTGTAAAGCATTTCATACTCGCCCCTGCTGTAGGACGAGATACAGTGCAATTGTCTTTTTTTCACTTTTATTCAGAGCACACAGAAGTTACAAAAAACACACACAAAAGCGTTACTATTCACTCTGGAAATGAAGGTGTGCTGCTAAATGCGAGAAGATCAAAAGGAAAAGAAAAAAGTAGAAAGGTTAATGCACCGTGAAGATCCTTGCCTCATTGTCCTTTTTGTAGGCTCGGTCCCGACGGCCGCTATATCGACACCAGTGCATTGGGCGCCTGAGTACTGGAGGCGCTCTCTCTCTCTTGCCATATGTGTCTCTGCACATCCCTGATCGCGGTTTCACACGATCACGCAATCCTGGCACACATTAGTGTCCAAGGTCATAGAAAAAAAGGAAAGTGCTCTCCCTTTGCCAGGCGCACTAGGCGCAGTCCTCGCTCCACACCCGCTCTCAAAAAAGTTCCACTGCGCTAGAATGAAAACCCGCCACCGCATTCCGTCGATGATGATGAAAGATTCGTTCTGGTTCTGCCAGCTTCGCTGTAGCCGTTCTGATTTGCATTCCGTCGCTGATGAAACACTCTGGTTCCGTTACCTCGCTCAAGCCGCACTGCGTGGCATCAGATCTCTGCGTAGAGTGCAGAGTCACAGCACCTTTACCGGCAGCTGCGGCCTCTGCAGCTCCCCACTCGCCGCCACTCTGAATCACCTTGGGGCTCCCGGCCCGTGGCTGCCTGCTGCGCATCTGGTAACTCTGGCCACGATGAATCACTTTGGAGCACCGGGTTCGTGGCTGCCTGATTCGCATCTGGTAACTCGGGCCACGATGAATCACCTTTTGGCACCGGGTTCATGGCTGCCTGCTTCGCATTTGGTAACTCAGGCCACCATGAATCACCTTAAGGCACCCAGTCCGTGGCTGCCTGCTTCGCTTCTGATAACTCGTGCATTGCCGCCGCACAAAACGCGTCGCTGGCAACCAGTCTGACGAAGACGTCGCCTCTGCCTTGTCCTTCTGCACACCCGTCTACTCACGCTCGAGGACGCTAGCACCATGGAGGCCGTGGTCGCGACGAGCGGGCGTCGGCGCAAATCTGCTGGTCCACCAACCTGTTCCTCTGGATGTGGGGTTGCTCCGTTCTTCCTCGTCGTCACGCTTGAGCTTCCTTTGTTGTCGCTCGAGGAGGCGAAGACGGGCATGGGCCGTCCAGGAGGAGCGCGATGGTCGCCTGCCGGCTCTCAATGGGGTTGACCTGCGCCTCGGTCTTCAGCGTGCCCTTCTCGTCGATGCCGGCGAGCCGAGGCGCGCCGCGGCGCCATGGCGCCGGGCCGAACGGCAAACGCAGCAGGAGGTGCGACCGTCACCACCACCACCCAGGATTTGAATGCGGCGTCAGCGATCCGAGCCTGTGATGGCCAGCGGGGCGCGTGCCCTCAATCTGCTTCCGCTTCGTCGCCTCCTCCGCTGCTGGCAACGAAAGCTTACCAATGGCACTTGCACATCGCGAAGGACGCTCTGCCACGCTGAGTGGCCTTATAATTGCATCTTGCGAATCTCAAGATCTGTGAAGAGCATAATGCGCTCTCCGCATGCGGGTCGTGCTGGCACTACTTTTCAATTGTTTGCTTATTATTTCTTCCACAGATGCCAGCGCCGCGTACTGGCAGAAGTTAACACAGCACGGAGTAATACTCTGGCAATAAAAAAGAACAATGACACGTGGCCGTGTATGATTCGTCGAAGCTTGTTCGTTGCTTCTACATTGATTCAAATAAATATTTTTATTGCTTACACGAGGCTTTCGGCAGAAAATAGCTACGCCGAAGGTTTGCATTGAAGATTTGAAAATCTCCCATGAAAAAAACTTTCTTTGTGTTCGAGGCGGCCCTTCCCAAAACACTCGTAGTGGTGCGAAGCCTTTCATGGTCAGAACTTTGCGCGGCCTCTCTGAATTCGTCCTAATATGTTCACACATATAGCGGAAAATAAATCACATAGGATTACGGGACATGTCTGCTATCGTCTACACTCCAGTCCTGTGTGTTACGTTCTGTTATCTGTGCTAAAGGTGTTCCACTGCCTACAGCACAGAGTGATGTCATTTCGCATTCCTCCAGTCAATGCACCGACCACGAAGGTGAGTTTGAGCCTCTCTTTCAGATGCAACAAATTTCGTGGAAATTGCTTCAGCGGTCGCCGAGGAAGAAGCGTTTCGCTGTTTCCAATTGTTTAGGCAGAGCCGCCCAAGCTAGACATAATCGTCTCGAAGACGGTTCGTAAACATGTACCATGTATTCCATCGTTAAAATCTCGACAGGGATGCTGAGCAAGTAGAAGGGAAAGTGAGCCCTTAAAACAGCAGTCTGAATGCGGACGTGCGCAAGAGCAGCATGATTGCCCCCGAAGACGAAGAAAGAGAAGATAGAACAGGGCAACTTGTTGTGCTCAGGCTGCACTGAAAAAAATGAAAATTGGTTTTTGGGGACAGGAAATGGGGCAGTATCTGTATCACATATCGGCGGACACCTGAACCGCACCTTAAGGGAAGGGATAAAGGATGGAGTGAAAGAAGAAAGAATGGTTTAATTTGGTTTAATGTTCCAAAATGTTTCAGGCTATGAGGGAGACTGTAGTACAGGACTGGAAATTTCGACCACCTGGGGTTCTTTAAAGTGCACTGACATCGGACACTACACGGGCCTCTAGAAGTTAGCCTCCATCGAAATTCGACCGCCGCGTCCGGGATCGAATCCACATGTTTCGGGCCAGCCGCCGAGCGCGATAACCACTCAGCGACCGCGGCGGTAAAAGGAAGGAAGGACGAAAGAGGTGCTGTAGTGGAAGGCTCCGGGATAATTTCGACCACCTGGGGATCTTTAACGTGCACCGACATCGCACGGCACACGGGCGCCTTAGCGTTTTGCCTCCATAAAAATGCAGCCGCCGCGGTCGGGTTCGATGGAAGCATGAACATTCACCGCTCCATTCCCAGGCTTTACCCGTTTTAGTGAGTTCCGTGAGTGGCCGTGAGCGGCGCAAACGCTGGAAGTGTTCTTCATTACTGTTGGTGAACATGACGCCGTGTGAGTGTACGCACGACCGCATTTCATATATAAAAGGATAGTGTCCATCGCTGTTTGGAAGGTGGCAAGGCGGGACGCAGGCCGAAGGAGAACCTCTTGAATGCGGTCCTTCCTACGGTCGCCTACATTAACATCTACGTGCTTTATTATCCATTGCGAAGATCACTGGATGTACAGCAGCTGGCATGATGCGTCGGTCACCTTAAGGTCCGCGTTTGGCGCGTTGGGTTTCCATACTGAACGTAAAAGCTCAAAAAACAAGGACATAGAATCAGACAGGCCACACTAGCGCTCGTGTTGTCAGTCTTATTGTGTCATTATTTTTTGCGCTTTTACGTTCCCCATAAGGTTCAAGGGTAAGTGCACTTTTTGTAAATCTGTTGAGCCGTCTACAAACAACGCCAAAACTGGGCGTTCAATCCTGCATTGCGATTCACACAAGTGAAATCCACGGGTTAGGTGACGATTGTATTAGTTTTAAAACTTGTATTGCCAACGAATCAGGTCACGGTGTTTTGAGCACAGTCGATGAGGGTTTTTATGTACAGGATTTCCGTTTTAATCCATACTCCGGCACTTTGCGGCTGACATCCATTCATTACTAAAAGATTGAATAAGAATAGTTAAGAAAAAATTCAGTGATGGTTTGCAGTCGTCGTTTTAGACCTGGTGTGTAATCGGGATTCTCGTCAAGTTAACGGTTGCACTACACCGCCAATTTCATTAAAATATATGCTTTCGTTGTTGTTTTCAGCAAATACGCTGCTAAGCTGGTTACCACTAGTTTAATTTGGTTATTGTTCAGTTCAATGATTTTTTGGGCTGCGCAAACTCACCGGCTGAAATGTGGTGGCATATTCCCTTCGGGGATACCGTGGGTTATGGGGTCGTTTTCGCACTCTACATACAGGGCGTTTCATGTAAGACTCTCCACAATTTTTAAAAATAGTCTTTTTGAGTTAGAAGAGCGCTCTTTTTGCCATAACATTTTCAGCGGTGCAGTACATCTGAATAAAGCTTGGCTGGGCTAATTACCAGCCTGGTTAACAAATAATGAATAGTTAACTTTTTGACTATTACTGTTAGGCTCCTTAACTATTTGGAAGCGTGTAGCCCACCGTAGTAGAATATCCATATGAGATTTTAGTATTTTTAAAACGCGGTTACTCTCGGCGCTATGGCCCAACAAACATTGGCTAAATCGCGCCAAAATACATGCGCTTTCGAGAAACGTTCAGGCAAAGCAACCTCTCCAGTGCAGGTAACTCGTCGACATAGGCAAAATATGTTTGGTCAGAGCGCCGAGTGTAGCTACGTTTCCTAAATTATAAGTGCTGAAATATATATTGGTTACGGTGGCTACACGCCTATAAATAAACAAGGAAACTAACAGCAGTAGTTAGTTATTCTAGACTAGTAGCTAGTTATTCTAGACGAGCCTCGCGCCACAAGCATACCCTTAGCCTGGGACCTATTTTTGCACGCACAAATACATACAAGTATTCTTTTTTCCAAGAACAGTTTCTGAATGAAATGTTCAACCGCAGAACTCTCAGTGGCTTGTTAATTGTTTTTGCATTGTTTATTCTGTGGCATCTATATTGTTCTGTACTATCGTACCTGCTTTGCTTTTCCCCTGTATGTATTTCCCTCTCCTGCTTGGACATACAGCCTGTCCGCAGTATTCAATAAATGCATAATAAATAAAGAGGTAAATACTCAATGTTGGTTAACGAGCCTGCTAGTTACCACATACCTTAGCTGTGTTCTGACGTACCACACTGCACCAGACATGCTAGCAGGTGGCGGCAGCGTGACATGTTCGTAACACACTTTCAAGTGTGGTGCGCATAGTTCTATTTCTTTGTCCACGGCCCGTTCGGTCGGGAATGTTAACATGAGTTCACAAAGGTAGATAGGCGCGAGATATTACCGAAAGAAATACAACCCAAGAATTAAGCATTCGACAAACACAGCGAACCACCGAATGAAAGTTATGCCATGAATCTTTATTCTAGAGGTGCAAACTGCAAGTCGTGTCACTCCGCGGCCTCCTGCTGTGCAAATCTGCGGTCGGCGCCAAGGTTTCATAACCTCTTTCAGTGCCATTGCAAGCGTGTGACTGATCATAGAAAAGTCCATACATAGACCTTGCATGTGGAGCGAAATGAAAGGCAAGCGCTTTTGTAGCACCCCGAGCAAACTCTAAAACAAGAATTATCGAGTGGAAAGCGAAATGTCGCCACCCTAGTCACCGATGTTAAGGCAGTTATGAGAGACCATACGTTTCGGCCGGTATTCCTATATCATTGTGAACTCCATGTAGTATTTGGCTACTTTTACGAAAGTACCTGCATTACATGTGACGACAGCTTTATCAGTTTTGTACATTTTCTGTACTTTGGTGATTTAAGCTTGTTCGAAGGGGACAGTTGGGGGCGACACTTAAGCTTCGCCTTAAGGATATGACTCAATAGCGTTAATGAGTAACTGCCCATATATCTGCGGAATCGGAAATTCTCAACTTAACACTCATATGCTCCTGGGGGTTCTCATCCCACTCCTTGCGCAGTGGTTAAGGGATGCGCCACCGCCCTGCCACGACAGGTGCTGCTATCTTCGGGTCTTGTGCGACCCGAGTTGATCTTCCCGAGCAATCACTTGCAATCAACATTTAACTGAACTGCCACCTGCCAGTGTGGTCACTTTTCTCACAATCCGTTGGGTAGGTTGGGATGAACCCACAATGTCTCGTGACCTAGGTTTCTCACCTAGGTTGAGACTCCGTGGTTGGCGGCCTGGCCCACCCTGCGCCACCTTTTTGACGCTCACAACGCCGACAACGCCGACGCCGTATTTGCTGCGTTACGGGGCCTTTAACGCTACCGCGTTAATATAATTTTGGTATCGTCTTGCGAGCCGATGGGGACGACCCCTCACTCACTGTTATCGTAGAAGACATGCGTTACGCCTTGATTAGAATGACGACCATCCGGTTGGCACCTTCATAAGCGAGATGTTTAAGTGCGGTCAGCTTGCCTTCATTCTCTTCGTCATAAACCGTAACAACGACGTTGATGGCGACGTCATGACAGCACACAGCTGCCTTGTCAGTTAACTCATATTTGGGTTCCATAATGTCTGCAGCTTGGGTCATAGCGTTAATTTTGCGTAATATTTAGCGCCTTGAGCGTTTAAGGTGCTTTGTACACGATGGTGCATATTGAATTCAGATATTTTTTCTGGCAGCGCATGACAGCTAGCAGGGATATCTTTGTTCGAGATAAATTTAGAACCTTTCATATCCTAAACTAGGTGTACTTATAGTTCAATTAGCGGACACAGTAAATATTATTACTTAAAACAGTAGCACGTCTTGCGCCATTTTCACACGGACTGATTTGGTCATCCGTAATAGATACCACATTTCCGCTGTTCTATCGTCATGACTATTTTTAAAATAAACTGATATATACTGATTAGACAAATCCTGGTGTATTGACGTCGCTATTTCCAGGTATAACACTTTGTATGAAATTCTGTACGGGCCTGTAAGCAAATGGAGTTCGCATTTTCCGCTGTAAACCAGACTAATTGTCTCCCTTGAGGCCCGAATAAATTTTTTAGGCGTAAAATGAAATTCGTGAAGAGAAATGGCGAGCGGGCCTCATCATACGCCCTTAAGCTGCCCATATTTTTGGTCTCGAGGCTGGTGGTACTTTATTTGCAACAGGCGCAGCTAGAACTCTTTCTGGTGGCATGGTTGTAATTACAGCGGCGACGAGAAGGGCTTTTCCGAGAAACGTAAAAACTGATATGAATTTTACTTTCCTTGGGCTGCAAGCCTCTGAGCAAAACAAGGAGCCGAAAACTATTAGCTAAAAGTTACCAGTTTGGAATTAGTTAACCAGACGGCTAGTTAACTGCCTGAAATGTGTTCCATTGCAGCTGAGTGCTCACCAAACTGTTCCGAAGAAAGCGCTCGTCTAATTAAAAAAACCTTTTTACCTGCAAACAATTCTTATTGAGTAAAAAGTTCGTGTATATTAGCTCTCCCCCTATCCTCTCTTCCTGTCTTTTCACCTCCTTCATTTCATTTCTCCATTCTGCCTGCTATCCATCATTTCCGCTGCCCCAGCTCAGGTGCTTCAGTATCGATGGCACATGCCGGGGCAAGCAAAAATCTTATCCTTCCTTTTTTATTATGAAGTTAATAAACCACTTCCACTAAAAAAATGTATAAGGAAATCTGTTGCTGGCTGCGAAACTGTCGAATATCCTTTAAACCACGGACAGAAGCATACTAATTTTGTTGCCTGTATGGCGAAATTTCCAACCACGGTGTAGAGAATTAGCTTCTGCGTAGCCTAAAAAAAAGTCAGCACGCTGTGCCCACGGGTGTTGGTAGTGCAGCATGGGTTGGTAACCTTAGTAAGGCTCCTAAAGCGCAGAGATTTTTTCTGCCTGCCTCATGATCCGGTCATATTCAACATTTGCGAGTCGCCCGCCAATTAATGCTATCACGCTGATGGGAATGGAAGGCTTTGAAGCTTCAAGGTTTCCAGAATTTTTTCTCTTCTACATATGTACTGGTGTATTTATTTTTGTCGCAGTGCCTTGTAAATCTTTGACTTTCATGCAATTCGCTCCGCACATGTTCCTATTCAAGTATTTAGATTGGATTGACGGCAAATTTCCTTCTTATGTTTGTTTATGGTTTATTGACGTCTAACGTCTCAAAGCGACTCAGGCTATGAGGGACGTCGTAGTGAATTGCTCCGCAAAATACAGCCCCTTGGATTAGTTTAACGTGCACTGATATCGCACAATACATGGAAGTCTACAATTTCTCCCCCATCGGGATTCGACCGCCACGGCCGGGATCGAAACCGCGTCTTTCGGGCCAGCAGCCGAGCGCCATCACCACTCAACCCCCGCGTGCTGCCCAGTTTTCGACAACATATTTCCGTGGCCTTTCATTCCCTCTGCTGTCTGTGTGGTGTACACAATAGTCGGATACACCTAAAGAACCAAGCAGCTTTCCAGTCATCAAAGGACTCCCTTCGGGCCCATGGTGTCGGCCGATTCTTATGACCCTGCTAGTGTGACAAAGCAGGTAGTGGTAGATGAAAGGAGATAATCTCATTCCCATATGGTCGAGGAATAGACACCTTTCTCCATTGTGATACCCATTCCCTTCAGGGCCATGAGAACCGGTCGATACCGTTGGATGGAAGAGGGTGCGTTGAAAAAGAAAAGGAAAATTGGTTTTGAGGAAAGGAAATGACAAAGAAACCGTCTTCATATCTAGGTGGACACCCTATCCGCGCCATAAGGGGAGGAATAAAATCGGAGGGAGTGAAAGAAGAAAGGAAGAAAGTGGTGCCGAAGAGGAGGTGAGTGAGTAATAACTTGAGTCCAGCAATAATAATAATAATAATAATAATAATAATAATAATAATAATAATAATAATAATAATAATAATAATAATAATAATAATAATAATAATAATAACAATAATAATAACAATAATAATAATAATAATAATAATAATAATAATAATAATAATAATAATAATAATAATAATAATAATAATTTCCAGGAAGGTTTACAGAAGAATGGTGAGTTGGGCGTATTGATGTAGTACATTGTGGCGGTAAAATTCAGCGCGAACGGACGAAGGACACAGAAAAGGGACAAAACAAGCGCTGTCTCGCAACTAAGTTTTATTAAAAAGGAACGCAAAAATATATACATTTACAGAAAAACGACATAGGTGCGATAGTTACGAAGTACAGAGATAGCGACAAGGGCACTGTCACCTCCAAAGTTTAGCCCGACCGGGCCGAGGTGTCCCACGTGAAGAAGTCGAGGAAATGGCGCAGTATCTGTCTCATATATCGTTGGACACCTGAACCGCGCCGTAAGGGAATGGAGCGCCGGTCGCTTGTCGATACTCAGGAGCCGATATCAGGAGGTGCGATTTAGCACTCATATATGATTAAGTGCCAGTTACTAATAATATTTTATTTTGTCGCTTATTGGTTTGATAATTAGTTTTTATATTTTATCGTTTAAATAACTCATCAATTTTTTTGCAATTCTCATGTCCCTTTTCACTACGGATTCGGCCGAGATTACATCTTTTGCACACGCGAGGTTAATAATAATAATAATAATAATAATAATAATAATAATAATAATAATAATAATAATAATATTTGGTTTTGGGGGAAAAGAAATGGCGCAGTATATGTCTAATATATCATTGGACACATGAACCGCGGCGGAAGGGAAGGAAAAAATTAGAGCGAGCGAAACCAGAAAGGAAGAAAGAAGTGCCGTATTGGAGGTTTCAGGAATAATTTCGACCACCTAGGTGTCTTTAACGTGCACTGACATCGCACAGCACACGGGTTCCCTCGCCCTCTTGCGAGCTCAAAACGAAAAACTAGCCAGCGAGCTTAACTCGCTCAAAGCCAAATTCCCTACTCAGCCCGCGTCGAGCGACGAGGAAGAAAATATCACAGACAGGGAGATTCCTACTAATGTGGAGAGTCGCGCCGCGGCCTTGGAGAGCCGGGTGACCGCAATTGAAACACAATTGGCTGACCTCCCCCAAATTATCCACGATACCATTGCGCGTCAGGTGGAGAGTGTCATCGCACAGGTGACCCAAGCCGTAACTCACATTATCCAAAAATGGATAAAAGACAATCCGCGCGTCCTTAAACGCGTAGGGCCCATCAGGGACGATAACCGCCCCTCCAAATTCAACAGAGTTATTCACGATGAATTTGACTTCTCGGAAGACTCCTCCACATCTGCGCCGGGCACTAGCGGACTGGGGAGTCTTAACAACGTAACCCCACCCCCTGCCTCCGACCATGGCCCCCAACCCTAAGTCGCGAGCAAGAGCAACTCAGCCGCTTACAATAACGCAGTGGACTGCCGAGGTCTCAAGAACCGCACGAAGCGGACTCATCTCCGCATCTATCTTGAGACCTTTGAGTTTCTCGTCGCCGTGGTTGCCCTTCAGGAACCCGGCGCAGGTGCCAAACTCAAACTACACTACATTTCAACACAACCCGCAGACATGTATACTTGTTCACAAGCAGTATACTGCGCAGGAAGTCATGATCCCCACAACACCGCCTTTCCCATACACGATGGTGTCCGTGCTGCCCCTAAAGCGGTCTGACCCACCTGTACACATTCTAAACATTTACTGCCCACCTAAACTTAAGAACGTCACGTTCAATGAAATTTTCACCCAAGCAATGCAGGTGGCGGGAAGGGATCCCCTTCTGATCGTCGGCGACTTCAACGCCCCGAGCAGGCTATGGGGGTACCCCCGGGAGGACAGACGTGGGCGGAAGCTTGCGGAACTTCTTTCCACACTTGGACTTACTTTACACACTGATCCCGCCAACCCAACACGAGTCGGAAATTCGATTCAGCGAGATACTTGCCCGGACCTCACATTTACACGCAACATACGCCATGCCGACTGGCTGAATACAGAGGACACTCTGGGTAGTGATCACTGTATAATCAACACCTCCATTTACATGCGTCCCCTGAAACGCCCACTAACACAAGCTCGTGTACCGGACTGGACGACTTTCCGCACATCTCTACCTATCGTAGATCCCCTCCAGTCGGGATACGACGCATGGTCCAAATCGCTCACGTCTACACTCACGCAACACGAGAAGCAGATACAGCTCAAAGAAACACAAACGGACGTGGACAACCACTTGCTCCACCTTTGGGAGGCCCGCCGCAGCCTCACCAAACGATGGAAGAAACAGAAACATAACAGACGCCTAAAGAAACGCATCCTCGAACTCACACAACAAGCAGCGGAATATGCTACTCAGCTAGCCGGCACTAACTGGGTGGACCGGTGGCAACGCGGCTGCGCGCCAGATGTCTGGCCGCAACACGTGGCGCCTATTCCGCGCTCTCATCGATCCAATACAAACACGCACGGAAACCCAACGCCACTTACATAGGGCATTGCACAACTTTACCGGAACGACAACACAGATAGCGCACACGCTCAGGGATTGATACCTTTGCACCACTAAGGACCCCCGGCAGGCGGCGTACTCGTATGCAGGCGAAGAGAACACGGAGCTGGACAAGCCGTTTCAGCTCCACGACCTCCGGGCGGCCTTAAGCAAGATGAAGCGGGGCACTGCACCTGGGCGCGACAAGGTTACGGTCAAGCTTTTGGCCAACCTTCCCGACGCAGCCTACGCCGCGCTCCTCAAATACATCAATAGCATTTGGGACGGAGAGACTCCTCTCCCTCTCGATTGGAAATCGGCTCTCGTGACCTTCATTCCGAAGGCCGGCAAACCTATTGATGTGGAGAACCTTCGCCCCATCTCTCTGACGTCTTGTGTCGGCAAGCTGATGGAGACGATGGTGCGCGACAGACTCTCCGATTATCTCGAAACACAGCACATTTTCGCGGACACCATGTTCGGTTTTCGTCCTCACAAGTCAGCACAGGATATACTTCTGCAGCTCCACCACGACATTTTAGATCCTGTCGAATGTCCCCACAACGACAAGGTGGTCCTGGCCTTGGATCTTAAAGGCGCATTCGAAAACGTCAAACATGCAGTAATCCTGGACCACCTCAGTAACACCAACTGTGGCCACAAAAAACATTCCATTACATAAGCCAATTTCTTACAGACCGTCAAGCCTATATACGCATACAATATGCGGAACACGGGCCATACACCATCGGCTCGAGGGGAACACCTCAAGGCGCGGTCCTGTCTCCCCTGCTCTTCAATTTGGCAATGCTTCGCCTTCCCTCCAAATTGTCTTCTCTGCCCGGGATACATCACGCTCTTTATGCGGATGACATTACAATCTGGGCCACGCAAGGCAACCTGGGCCACATGGAGTCCTGCCTGCAAGCAGCAGCGACCCTAGTCGACGACTACGCGGCCTACTGCGGACTCCAGTGCGCCCCAGCTAAATCAGAATTTGTGCACTTACGTCCCTCCCCCCGGGACACAACTCCGCTTCGCATCAGTCTCCCCTCGGGACCGATCCGGGAGGCCAAGGAGATCCGCGTCCTTGGCCTCTTCATACACCACCAACGCAGAGTCGACACCACCATAGCCAAACTTCGCACGGTGGGAGACCAGGTGGGCCGAATGGTCCGCCGGGTCTCAAACAAGCGGGGCGGATTACGAAGCAAGGATGCACTGCGGCTTGCCCATGCTTTCGTAACGAGTAGAATCCTCTACTCAACTCCCTACTTGCACCTGCGCAAACATGATGATGACCAACTGGAGGTCATCCTGCGGAAAGTCATCAAGCGGGCTCTCGATCTTCCAATCACCACGTCCAACCAGAGGCTTCTGGCCTTGGGCGTGGTGAACACATTTCGGGAGCTT